>NC_050513.1:8674453-8692361 GCF_002922805.2 Oryzias melastigma
CAGAGCTCTTAGGGATGGAGAGGGGAAAGGGGGGCGGGGTTACTATCACTAGTCCCGCCCACAACTCAAATTTCTAAAGCTACGTTCATGCCAGTCGTGTGATTGAAATGCCCATTTTTTTAACCCATGTTTAGCCCACGGTGTTCACACTGCACAAGTAGGGAGGGGCTTCCTCTTCTTCTATTATTATTATTATTATTATTATTTTAGTTTTCTAGTGTTTACTAGGACATGTCCGCCACCTACGGTAGGAAGAGGCTTGATGCGAAAGTGGTGAAAATCTCGTAAATCTTGATCCAGCTCTATTCCGATAAATGACAGACTTGGTGTCAAAACCACGATTATTCGCTTCTCCTTCGTAATTATTTTACAAACGGTTGGCACTTCCATGTTCTTGAAAAGGACCCCAAATATGAGTCACTGATTGGTCAACGTTAGACATGCAGCTTTTAACAGGAAACATGCGTTTGGCAATTTATACGTAGAGCCCAAAAAAAGGGTCGTAGAAACTTGCGTAGCTCAAAATGTGTATTTATGTAAACATATTTATTGGAAGTGGCCTCTTTGGCGGTGTGAACGTAGCTTAAAGAAACTTTTGACATTCTGCAGAAACTATGTCCGAGAAAACTTCTTAATTTTATTACATTTTGCATAAAAACATCATGGGAAAATATTTTAAAACAGGTCAAAAGATGGTCAGAGAGGGTGTTTAATCTGGGTTTTAGCAACAAAATCCTAATTTTACTCAACCTTTTGATCAAATCTTTAGTATTTAACGAGTATTCTTTAATTGTTTGCTCACCTTTATTTCAGATCAGGTCATGCAGAGAACGAATGGGCAAAAACTGAGTATAGAAGCAGTAAAACATGCAGCTCAGGTGGACGAGGGCCGCTCTGGAGGGGAGCTTGCCCCGACATGGCAGCGTCCTTAGCGGGCCGTGGGGGGATGTGGCGGCGAGACGGCACGCCGGGACAAAGTGCAGAAGGAAACGCTCACGTCAGGTTGCAGCTGGCAGCACCAGTGGTCCCATCACACCTGAGCCGCGGTGCAAAGTCTGATCAATGATTTGATTTGGGGGCCGTGCGGGCGTTAATTCAACTTTATGAGTGTCCACAAAAAAGGTTTCATTGAATCTTGATTGCTCTGCTTCCGCCGCCGAACGATTCAGTGAAAGGCGGCTGGAGGATTAATTAAAGAAAGAAAGAAAAAAAAATAAAGATGGATTATTCGCCCACAGTATCTGCTGCATCCTGCCACAGTTGTCGCTAAGGAAACCGAGACTGACGCACTTTTTTTCTTTTCTTTTTTTTTTTTTAATTTCGGGGAAAAATACCTGTCCGCCCACGACACGGCTTCCACGTGTAACTGGCATTTAAATAACGGAGAGTGACGTCAGAGTTACCCAACTCGATTTCCGCCTAAAAGGAGTAGAAAAAAGGCACTTTTGATGAAGGATTCTCTGTAAATGTCAGCAAATCTGCAACTTCTGCCGTTTTTGTTTGATTGATTGTGAAAGTAAAGGGAAGATTTACCCTTTTGTGCCCCCCGTCACAGCTCCAGAGTCTTCCTTAAGAATTCAAACAAATGCACTAAAAGAGGAAAGTGAAACGACTGCATCCATATAAAGAAGCTGCTCATCATTTGAAAGTGAAAATCCATATGTCCTCTGCGCGGGGAGGGGGGGGGCTTGCATAAGGACAAAGAATTAACGGTTCTTTCTCCAACCCAGTCAGTTCAAGATCAACAACCATATTTTTTTGAAAATAAGTCGCTATTTTTTAATAGTTTGGCCATCGGTGTGACTTATATATGAATAAAATAACATTAGCTCATATATTTGTTATTTTCCCACAAGCAATCAATTGGTTGCCCTTTAGAGGTTGTTTCCCACTAAGACCTCTAGGGGGCAATGTGGCGTATTGACGATAACACCCAATCACCAATTGCATTGCTGGGTGATACCACTTGTCGCTGCATTTTCGGTATGCAGAAGCAAAACGGCTCTCCCGCATGCGCGAACCAAACGTCACTTCCGCTAAAGCATTTTGCGGTCTTTGGACGTTAACAACAATATTAACCTCGAATGATGTTAATATAGCACTTAAAATGTTTATTATAGTGAAAACATTCACTTATTGTTGAAAAAACTAGAGGAAAAAGACACGTTAAGGATCAGGACCTTACGATCTTGCAGTGACTACAAACGGACTACAAATGTTTTCTTCTTCTGCTGTTTTACATGACGGTAGTTTACTCCCTAAGCTAAGAGGATTCAGCGCCACTTCAGAACACTTTATTTTCTCCGGATATCCAAACACGTTATTAATGGTAACTCTGTGGCTTTTTTTCGCACTGTAATCCAGTCAGGAGAAGCTCTCGGTTGTTGAGAAAAACATAAATTCTTTTACTGTTTGGAAATGCCTCTGTGGTATAAAGGGTGAAGAGCGGAAGTGACGTTTGGTTCGGACATGCGGGGTAAGAGGTGCAACCGTTTGGCTTCCGCATACCGAAAATGCAGCGACACCACTAAAACAAACTGTACAGTGACTACGCTAACTCCTAGCCTCGTTAGTAACACATAAATAACACACAGTTCGACACCACCACACGTTAGCCGTGTTAGCATACTTACAGTAACACCCAATATTGTTTGCAAAAAATCTAAAACAATCTTTACCGTGACAACGCTAACTCCCAGCCTTGTTAGTAACACTTAAAAACATATATAGTTTGACACAGCTAAAAGCTAGCTGTGTTAGCTCATTTACAATAACACCCAACGTTGTTTGTAACATGTAAAACAACAGACTGACACTGATAAAATAATGTTATTGAGACTACGCTAACTCCCAACTTTATTAGAAGCATGTAACATAAACACTCTTCGACACCACCACACGTTAGCTGTGTTAGCATATACAAACATATATAGTTTAACACAGCTAAAAGTTAGCTGTGTTGGCAAATTTACAGTAACACCTAACTTTGTAACATGTAAAATAACAGACTCACATGTAAAATAACAGACTCACACTGATAAAAAATGTAATTGAGACTACGCTAACTCCCAACTTTATTAGAAACATGTAACATAAACACTCTTCGACACCGCTACACGTTAGCCGTGTTAGCGTATTTACAATAACATCCAATCTTGCTTGCAAAACATAAAACAGACTGATGTCACTAAAAAACAAGTGTTACTGTGGCGACGCTAACTCCTAGCCTCTTTAGTGACACAAAAAAAAACAGTTTGACACCACCGCACGTTAGCCGTGTTCGCATATAAAAACATATATAGTTTGACACAGCTAAAACTTAGCTGTGTTAGCGTGTTTACAATAACAGCCAACTTCCTTTGTAACATGTAAAACAACAGACTCACACTGATAAAATAATGTTATTGAGACTACGCTAACTCTCAACTTTATTAGAAACATGTAACATAAACACTCTTCGACATCGCTACACGTTAGCCGTGTTAGCATATTTACAATAACACCCAATCTTTCTTGCAAAACATAAAAAACCAGACTGATATTGCTGGAAAAAATGGTACTGTGACTATGCTAACTCCTAACCTCTATAGTAACAGATAAAAAAAAGCACACAGTTCGACACCGCTACATGTTAGCCGAGTTAGCATCACACTTTTCTTCCAAAAGTACGACTAATACTCCAGCGTGACTTATATATAATCTTTTCTTCTTTATTATGCTTTTTTTCCCTTGTTTTTTGCTCCTGCGATACATACTCCGATACCTGAGAAGAGGTTTTGGTTTAACTGTAGAATTCTTCATTAGAGTTCCTCCCTAAGCCTCCCTGTCTGAAAGAACATTCTTGTTCTGACCTGGAACTCTGAAACCAACTCTTGCTGGAACCCTGGAGGGATTTTGGCAGATTGCTCGGCCAATCCATAGGCGTTTAGCAAATTTGGAGAAAGTATTTTTCCCCAGATACAGTATGTCAGGTGCTCTTTAAGATCCATGGATCAGGATTTGAGGGGATGGTGGGGTTGGTGTTCATAGCCGATCGTAAATCAGACTTTCTGCTGAGCTGGACTTTGTCACAGTTTCTCTTCAGAACTTTTATGGACAGAATTTAAGATCTTAGAAGTTCGTCTCTTCTTTTTGGCAGACAAGAGGCTCTTATTAGCTCCTTCTGGGCTGGGAGGATATTCAGGAAAGAAAAAGTTTAGAACCCCATTTAGGTTAGGTTATCTGAAAAACAACTTAAAAAGAGAAAAGCTCCACCTTAAGAGGAGCCAGGTTGGAAATTTGTCAAAAATGCCAATAGTTATCAATCCAAAAGGAAGACTTAGAAGTCCCCAAAGATGACACATTTTATCCAACTTAGAGGTTAAATAAATAAAGTAAGATAAACCAACTGTCATTTATCCTTAGTTGTGCGGGAAATTGTAAATGTCATGTATTTTTGCAGCTATCCAAGTAAAAACGAACTTCCTTGTTGTTGTTGTTTTGGTCCCAGAGTAGAGTTGCTCAGCGAGGCTCAGTGTGGTGTGCTGCCACCTAGTGGTCGGAGGTTTAGGTGGAAAACAAAACTAAGACGTGGAACTACGTTTTCTCATAAATAACTAATTAAATATTTTTTTGTCAGTATTTTAAATCAATACAAGTATCGGCAAACGACATATTGCAATATATCGCTAAATCAGTTTCAATGCAAATCACTTATGATCAAAAATGTTCAACAGTTCTGAAGATACGAAAACTGGTTTCCAAGCTTTCTCTCAAGACTGATTATCACCTTTTTTTATACAAGTGAATAGTAGAAGTAATAGTAGTAGTTTATAGTAATTAATGGTTTATTGTTGTACAATCTATGCTCAATTGTTAAAGCTACTTCACAGAACTGCTAAATTGAAGTATTAGATGGTTAAAAAATGTAAAATGTAAAAAAAATTACTTTTTTGCATTTTTTTTTTATGTGTTACAAAAATATTGGATATGGGGTAAAAAAAAAAAAAATAAAAAATAAAAAATCAATCAAAAAAAATTTTAAAACCCTGTTAGGGGACAACACTAGTTTGTATAACTAAACTACTGGAGTGTCCGGGGAGGAGTTTACTTAACTATCACCGTTATCTTCCACCTTCCACAGTTTACTTCCTGTGAGAATCCTACAGTTAAAAAAAATTACTTTGCGCATTTTTTCTTTAAAGTTTGCAGGGTTTGTCTGGAGAAGTGTATAGACTTGGACCTGATGAGGGGGGGGGTCACATCCATCTGCATATTGGCTCTTGGATGAATAGCTGCAAGAACTTAATCGTTTGGCTTCAGAAAGTCAGGGATGACAACAGGAATGCTAAACAAAAGAAGCTCAGCGGACATAGTAATGAGTAGATATTGACCGAGCTGCAGCGTCAACATGAAGACATAAAGGACTTTCATGCAAAAGAAGTAAACCAAGACGATGGACAAGAACAATTTTTAAAATCATGTTAATAAAATATGAATTCTAATTTTTTTCTGCTGTTTTCGAGGCATGAACTGGATAATAATGAGCCGTCATTGCCAGTCTAACGTTTTTTTGTGCAACACTTGATGGATCACCGATGCAGGATGGAGCCTTGCTGGGATCAATATCTCCCCTTTCCCTCCACGACTTTCAAAATGACTTAATCCCGGCTATTGTTCATGGTGTCGACTTCATTTGCCGCTTTCGAGGAATGGTTTTAAAGCTGCTTTCTTAGCCAGAAAGACTGTTTTTTAATAAGTACTTCCAACCTCAAAAGATGGAAGTCCATAATCCTCTGCCGCTTTTATCCTGTTTTTAGTGAAGAAAATTAAATAAAAAGATGCTTTTACTAGAAATTTCCCCTCAATGTTAATAGAAAATATTGAAAAAAAGTCAATTTTTTTCCGGCACAGCTGGAAGTTCAGTTCCAGAAATGTCTCACAAGAACAGTAATTTCTTCTTTTGGCTTACGGCGTTTTTTTTCCCTCATCGCTCTCTTCCTTTAATGTCAGGGTGAGAAATGGAGAACCAAAGAGGGATTTTTCAAATGTAGAGCCTACATTAGGAGAGTCAGGCCTGCATTAAAAATTAACACGGTTCTCTAACATTCAGCAGCTGATGGGGGAGGGGCTTTAAGGGTGGCGGTGGGAGAACACAGATAGGGGGCGGGGCTAGAACTCACAAGCACTGATTGTATATAGAGAACTGGAAAGAGCAGGCAGAAAATGCCTTAGCTCTGGCTCCAGCGAAATAAATACGGATACGGAAGTCTGAGTCAACGTTTCCATGGTGACCACTAATGCCAATCAGGAGTAAACTTGTTGGAAGACCACACCCCTTCCACTGAAAGCTGACCAATCAGATGATTTGTGTTCAACGTGTAGCCCGCCGGTTTTCAAATGGTAGGGGTGTGGCTTTCCAACAAGCCCACTTCTGATTGGTGAGAGTGGTTGGCATAGAAACGGCGACTCAGATCAATCGCTGCTTACTGACGATGCTTGGTTCCAACCATTGGAGCGTTCTAATTGGGAAACAAAAAAGATTTCCAGCTATGGCTAAATTAAATTTTTAATATTTTTAGAATTGATATATATACACAAAGAACCATATCTCACCAGTATACCAATATTTTGACCAAAATAAAAGTTTCAACAATTGCATTTTTCTAACTCTTTCTATAATAGTCCATTCACACCAGACGTGCTCAAGTTTCAATGTTAAGTCAATGTCAAGACGCGATCTGACGCAGAGCGATTTGGGCGTCTTGAGTGGCACAGCGAATTTGACCAATCAGAGACTCAGCTTTGGCCACGTAATGTTTTCAGCGACTAGATCAAAGGGTAGACATAGAAATTCAACATGGCTGCTCAATGTGAGGATCTTCGTCCTGAAATTCCATCCATTCCATTTTAGCAACATGCTAACGTTTTTGGTTAATTTGTTATTTACTGGGGTTTTAGGCTAATTTATAATTTAGCTTCTATTTTAGAAACAGGCCAACTTTTTGGACTAATTTAGTTTACAGAGGAATTTAAGGCTATTTAGGAGTTCAGCTAGTAATTGAGCAACAAGCTAGTATATTTTTGTGGCTAATTTGGCCTCAAATGATTTTTTTTATGCTAATTTGGATTTTTTCCAAATACTTTAGCAATATGCTAAAATTTTTAGCTAATTGTTATCTACTGGAGTTTTTAGGCTAATTTACAGATTTTATTTTAGCAACATGCTAACATGTTTTCATTTGTTATTTACTGGGGTTTTAGGCTAATTTAGCTTCTATCTTAGAAACAGGCTAACTTCTGTGACTAGTTTACTGGGGAATTTTAGGATATTTAGGATACAGCTCGTAATTAAACATCGAGTTAGCTTTTTACTAATTTGGCCTCTACTAAAGGTAAAAGGTAAAAATGTTTTTAAAAAAATTAAGAAATGCTCATTTCTTTTTATATTTTTTGCTTTTGCCCGTGCCAAAAAATAGACATAATTCATGTTTATTAAAAAAACAAAGAAGGTCATGAATGCAAATCCAAATTTCTTTAAGGCTAAAGTAAGACTATGCAGCTCCTTCTAGGTTTTGATCAGTAGAAAACGAGCCCACAAGTCTCTTTTACTGTGAAAGGTTTCCGACTTCTGTGTTAGGTGAAGGCAGGATTCATCCTGGACAGGTCCCCAGCCTGTCACAGAGCTCACTGAGCAGGATCAACGGCTATGCTAGCCAGCTGCCCGGTGGATTGCTTAGCGAGCTAGCGTGCTCTGCTCCCAAGGCTCTGGCAGATCTAGCGAGGTCTACTGCCCAGGCTGCGGGGACCTGGACTCCACAGGAAAATGAGGAAGTTCAAGGAAAGAGGGACTGATGTCCAGGAAACCAGGAATACAGGGCCCAACTAACCGAGTATCTCACAAATGTTGACATTTTAAGCAGTTTTTTTTTAACATTCTTAAACAGAAATCTCAAAATTCTGACTAAAAACTGTAAAACTGGACAATTTGAAGATAATTCCACACACATTACTTCACAGTACATGATTTTATGTGTATAGTTACACTGTAAAATATGTGTGCAAAAATATACTTCAGCCCAGAATAGATGTATAAAAAGACTCATGACCCCCTTAAAAGAGTGAGAGCACAACAGGCGAGTCTTTGATGGATGACAGTTTGTGAACTGAGAATTCTGCCTCTGAAGAAGCGTTTGCTTTGAGTCAAAGAGTCATGTAACCACAAGTGCTGAAGCCACGCACCGAAAAACAAATTATGAAAGCTTTATTTCAGAGGGGACGGACACACAGCTCCAGGAGGCTGGAAGTCTGAGACACACAACGCTCTCTTGTTACACAGGCCCTGAGAAATCAAAACACATCTTTTTCAAAGCTAGAAAATAATGTACTTATCAATTTTCAAAATAAAAGCTTTTTTAATGTTAGGGTTTGGTAGTTTTGATCTAGTAACAGAAGAGCAAACTCCAAATGAGTCTAAAAATCTTAATAAATGACAAAATATTCCAAAAAGCTAGCAGAATACCATTATAACTTTCAACTTTACTACATTCTGCCTACATATAATATAAAGTAACGACTAATCGACTATTAAATTAGTCGTCAACTATTTTAATAGTCGATTAGTCAACTAATCATGCCAGCCCTACATTCAATATATCATATATATCCATTAAAAAACAGTAAATATAACTATTTAAATTTGGATTATTTTGGTCCATCAATGCACACTAAAAATCTTAACTTTTTCAAAAATGTTTTTGTGTTTACTGACCTGGTACAGAGTGTTCAACATAATGTCAAACTGTTTTTGTACGACTTTGGTAAACTAAGAAGCCGCAGGGCTTGATGGATTTGTGGAGCATTTTGAGTTCCGTAGACAGGAGCCTCATGGAGTGATACGCTCTGTGCTTCAACATGATGCACTGAAAAAGTTTTGTTTTATACTTTATGCCGAGTTATTGACAATAAAGTGACTCATTTGTTGTGTTGTTCTCACTGCAGAGGCTGATTGTTGCAGATAAACACAAAAATCAACACATTTTGTTAGAAAACTTCCCCATCAATTTCTCTCCAATCTCAGCCTTCTGGGTTATGTAGTTATATCTTATTCTCTTACTTGTTTTACTCGATGTGTCGTATAATACAAGTTAACACCTTAACACCTAAATCTTTTTCCTGCTAATATATATATATATATATCAATCACTTATTTTTTGCCTTTAAGTAGTTATATATTTGTGACAACAGGCGTTAAGAGGTTAAATTTACATGTTATTTCAAAATTCTAAATAATACAATGGGTTGAAAGCAGGTTGTGTTGTTTTAAATCTCAATTTATTTATTTTTTACAAGTCTTGTTAGATTGATGTCATCAGCAAATATAATTAAAACTAGTTTTAAAATTGTTAATGAGAATTGAAAACAGTAAAAGTCCTAACATAGATCCTTGAGGTACCCCTAATTGGATTAGACAGCTCTTCCATGCAAACAAAGCCTTATGAGTTAAAGTAGATCGTTCATTCTCAGTTTATTAACATTGCACCGTCTGAAAGAAAGGCTGTGTACATACACATACAAACACACAAAAATGTACAAATACTTCATAATCGTATCAACATTCATACAGAGAAATCAAGAATTTCATCAGTGTTTTTAATACAAGCTGGGTTTTTATTCAGTAGTGCTGAAGGATATTGAAAAGAGATTGGAAAGTTTTGCAAATAAGTTTAAAATGTCTTGTCTGGTGTTGTGGGAATAAAAAAAAAGATCTATTTTAAAAAGTTGGGTGGAAATTCCTTGTGATTCATAAGAACAAAAAAGTATTTGATAAATGCGAACATCATAAATGTAGTAAAGTTGAAAAGAAAAGAGGCACTAGGAGTATCATAAGCAAAATATGGATAAACAAAAGATTTTTACAGGAATAAACTTTTTTTAATTAAATACCTGTGAAGTGTACATGCCCACACAGTGATGCTAGAGCAAAATTAACTTATAAATAAATAACTCTAAAGTGTTGACATGACTCATTCTTCCCATAGAGTCAGTCATTCAATTGCAAAGAAGTTTATTCTTATAGAGTACCCCACATTACCTTTTATTTCAAGATTTAAAGATAACTTATTGGCTTGAAACCAGGTGAATTTAGTTTTGCTAGAAGTGTAGTTAGATTAGTGTCAACAGCAAAGAAAATTTAAACTTTTGTTCTAAGGTTGTTAACGTGAACTGAAAAAAATACAAGTCCTAACATGGATCCTTGAGGTACACCAAATTGGATTAGACAGCTCTTCCATTCAAAGCCATTACCTAACACATATTGGGTCATTTTTATGAACATTTTCATACAGTTTATCTATCAATATCCCATGATGCCCAGTGTCAAATGCTTTTAAGTGGTCTATAATACGAATTTTGTAATTTGGCTTTTATTTAACCCTTGCGTTGTGCTTAAAAAAATGACCCACTAGTGTGTTTAGTGGTAGAAAAAATACTTTCAGAATTGAAATTTTTGTGACTTTTTTATAAGTATGCTTATGGGGCATTTTGACCCATGAATTACAATAATAAAAATATCTGTAAAAAATGATGAATAAATAGAATTAGATTAATAAGTAACAGGTTGTTTCATCATACGTTATGGATTTTTATTCAAAACTCAATTAACCTGCTTTATTTTGGTAGGATGGGTCATTTCTGACTTTTAAGACTACATAAGAGTGATGTGATCCTTTAGCCAGTGCTATGAAGGTAGAATGGTTATTTTTTTTAATCAATAAACTCATTTCTAAGCACGTTTAGTTATTTTTACTCAAGAATCCACAACCCTGAGGAGGGAAAGTCCACAAGAGGAGGACATGTCAGGTCGGCTGATTTGTGGTTCGTGGAGAAGCTTTTGGCACTTAGAACTGTTCTGGAAGACTAAATCACTGAATCAAAGTACCTGTGAAAGTGGTTTTACATGTTACACTTGGTGATTTAGTGTTACTTTCAGCTCTTAGTCTGCCAATTTCCTTAAGATCTTAAGTACAGACAGTATTTTGTGAGATTAAATGAATCCTCCTCCATTCCAACAAACACAAGACACCATTGAAAAGAAATTACAAAGATACTTAATGTTCTAATCTTGATCTATTTGTAAAAATGTCATTTATTTTTCAAAAAGCCACAAATAATATAGAAAATGAAGCTCCTTGGAAACTAAAGTGAACCGTTTTATGTCAGCGAGGTCACGGCGTGCATAAAAGAGGAGATAAAACTGTCGTTTATTCTCAAATTTGACATAAAAAGGTCATTAAATCAGAGGGGAAAAGGGGCTCAGGTAATTCTTCAGGATTAAAGTAATAAGAGATTTAAAATGTATAATAAAACACTCTGCCAAGAAGTTATAGGAGATATTTGACTAAATAAAAAGCGTTTTTTAATTAATTTTTCATTCTGGTTTTCTTTATTCCTGCTTAAGTTTATATTAAATATTAATTATTGAAGTTTTCACCTCGCCTTTAGATCCTCAGACATGAGAAGTGTCTTCCTGCTGCGTTTGTTGACTGAGCGCCATAAATGTCACGTTGATCTTAAAGCTCCATTTGCTAAAAGTGGACACAGAAGTTAAATAATGGACCTTTTATTATGAAACAGTAATTTTTGAGTCCGTTTGGGGATGTTTTTGGAGCGTCTCCACAGCGGTGCCGTCATCCGGTCAATATCAGACGTGCCGACGAAAGGTCGGTTTTTACATGCGAGGAAGGAGCTGCCAGTTCTCCCGCTGTGCGGCTGAGCCCTGAAGCATCCACAGGAAAACAGATCAGCCTGAAGAAGTCTGGGATCAGCTCTAATTCAGGATTAAGGTGAGCAATCCGAGTATAGGATTGGTTTAGTTCCATCTTGCTGCATCTCTGGATCAGTTTGGGAAGAATTCATCCCAAATTTGGGATTAAAACTTCCTTTAACATCTTAACACGATCAATGTTAATGCGATCAACATAATTCTGGTAAAATATGCTTAAATTATGTTGATCGCGTTCAAAAGTTAGAGTAAATCAAAGAACAAAAACACTGGAGCTCAGGTGTTAACGGGTTAGCGCCAGAGCTTTAGCTCTAGTCTTGACGTCCTTTCAATTAGCATAACTCTTCAACCGTTAACGCGATTAACGTAATTTCATCGGATTCTAAACGCTGAGTAAAGCAGCTTTGCGCTGATATGCAACACCGCATGGTTGTAAAGTGTTTAGGTAATTAGCGTAAATTAGCCAATTCTCCGCGTCAGAAGACGTTCAAATTGCGTAAACGGTTAAAAAGTTGCGATAATTTAAAGGCGGCATTATTTTCTAAAACTGGCTACATCTCTGAGGTTAAAGTGATATTTTGCACCAAAAAGTAAAGTTTGTATATTTTCGAGGCCTTGGTTGTGATTGGCTAATGGATGGACCAATCAAACAAAGAGTCACTTTAGCCCGCCAAATTTACCGTCGCATCGAGCGAATGTCAGATTACTCTTCCAGCATATATTGGTCTACGCACTCCTTAGAACTGTTAATTTAAAAGAAATAAATGTCATTTATCGTACGTCCATCGTAAGTTTTTTGTAAATGTACCGTCCCAAATTGTAGGGGTTATACTTAACATGACAAACTTTTTTCCAATAAATTCGAATTGAACCTACAATTTTTTTTAAAAATCATTAAGTTTCTCATATTGGACATTTGTTAAATTCTGTTTTCATTCTATGCACCATTATATAATTGCAATGTTAGCATGTAAAGATATTAGCATAAAATATGCTCGAAATTCTGCATTAGTCAATGTAAAGATTTTTGCCAATAATTCCCACCAACGAGCCTGCATCGGTAATGTTAGGTGTTAGGGAGTGTAAGCTAGCGGGAGAGGATGTAAACAGAGAGCTCTCAGCAACTGGGAGGGGGCGGAGTTGCTCTGTCTTGATGGTCCCACCCAAACTTCAAATTTTAAATGAACTACTGCCAGTCTGGGTAAACGCGCATTTTAGGCGTTCAAAACTGGCGCGTAGCTATGCAAACTTTTACAACCGTTTTGGGGCTCTACGAATAAAATGTGTGGCCCTGTGAGCCGTGAAAACCAGGTTGAACTTGAACCAATCAGAGACTCACGTTTGCCCGACGACATCCGCGTTCATTTTTCAATATTGCAAGGATGCTAGCAACGAACCGTTTCGTACCCAAATTGCGAGATTAGCACTACTTCGATATTGCGCCCCAAACGTCTTAAAAACTTACATGCACTAGTAAACAATAAATAAAGAAGAATAAATAAAAAACATAAAAAAATAAAAAAATAAAAGAAGAAGAAGAAGCCCTTCCCTGTTTGTCAAGTGTGAACACCATGGGCTAAACAGGTGTTCTTGAACGTGTGTCAAATGCTAGATGAGTACGTAACTTAGACAAAGCCAAACTGTTCTGTCTGACTGCAGAAACCATCAGTCCACACTACAGGATGCAACAAACAAACACCACGAGAAATAGACGGAGAAGTTATGGAGCCAGAAGAACATCTACTGGCTCCGACCTCCCTAAGAAAAAGCTGTGAAGCCATTCAAGTGACAGGAAACCTCTAGTTTGTGCAGCATTTTTTCGTATCCCCTTTCCTTTTTTTGGGTCAACCACTTAATACAGAGCAAAAAAATACATATATATTTAAGAGATAAATATCAAACTAAACCTGTGAATCAACAGGCTCCTCTGGGTCATCATCACATGATCTGAAAAACTTAACTCCAGCTCAGAGCTGCATGTTCCGTGACTCTCTGCTGCCCCCTTGTGTCAAAAAACTGAGCCTCCATCAGAATAAACATATAGTATTTCCTCAGGACTCAACTAAAAACTTATATATATATATATTAACCACTCGGCTTCACCAAATATTAAATTTTGATTACAATATATCCAATAAAATATTCAAAATATGGTAAAACTATAGTTATAGTTGAGATATTCAGCCAACATAGTATCTCTACTGCCCTCTGCTGGTCGCACCTACTTGCTACATTGACATCAAATCAATGCTCCTTTGCTGCCATCTAGTGGGCAGATTGTTTAATGCGCCATTTTTAAGCTGAAAGAATTCAAAATGCTTTTAAAAAGTTAAAGATAATCTTCTAATGCAGCAAATATTGAAAAATTTGGGTTTGGCTTTCAGTTATTAAGTATTGATCCGTGTTTATTACATGTTTTATAGTTTCTTCAGTGGAAAAAAAATTTTTTTAGGATGTCAGTAGATATTTTGAACTTATGTGATCAGTACCAAAATTTTTAAGGAGTTTTAGGACCTGAGATTTGAATTTCAAGAAAAAAAAGACACTAAAAACAAATTCAGTTTTTTTATGAAAGAACTATAATGTTAAAATAAATTTTAAAAAATGGCTTTAAAAAGGGTTCAAAACTGAAGATGGTTCAAAAGTAAAATACATTTGATCCTTATCAAATCCAAATATTGACATCATATCGATGAATATGACTTACAGAAAAATGGGGTTTATTGAGACAGTTTGTTTCATCGATGACTTTATTTGTCTAAATACAATTTTCCAGATTGAGTAAAACTGCATCATGATTTTATCTCTGAAACTCAAGTTTCAAAGAGAATATATTTCACTTTTTTGTGTCTTAAAATTGTTTGTGTTAAATCTTTACAATTTTTTTATATTTAAAACAATTGAAGTCAGATATTTTTTTTTTTAGTGAATTTAATACATTTTTATAAACAAAATAAAATATTTTCTTTCGATTGTTCCTTTTCATTTCCCAGGAATAAATTGTTTGCAAGATATTTGATTTTTATCATTGTTTTACAAAAATAAATCAAATGAGCACAACTGAAAACCAGTGAATAAATAAAAAAAAAATAGAAATTCATACTTTAAATTTAAAACGATAACAAATCAATATATTTTTAAAATTGTTTTTAAATTAAGTTTTCATTGGAAATGTAAAAATGAAATAATATTTTAGATGATTTACAAACCATGTTCTTGAAACCACCTTCAGGTTAACTTTAAGAAAAGTTGTAATTTATTGACAAATCTTTATAAAAAAAAAAAAATCCGCAAAGAACAAAAAATGCTTAAGATTTACGAGAGATCATCCAGAAAGTAGCAAAAATGCATAAAGGTCAACGAGTAACAATGAATATTTTATAGGGAAAAATATTTTATCCAAAAATTCTCATCGTTGCATTTAATTTTGATTTTATCCTCATTTGTATTTTATTTACAGTTTCTTAAAACAGTCTGTCACTTTCATCTAATTAAAACTAATGTATTGCAGAGATAAGTAGAATAATTAAAGAAGGAAAAAATGTATGGACATAAATATTCAACACCAATACCACAGCAAACCTTCAAGAGAAGGCTTTTTATTTTATTTTGATGAGTATGTCAAGATAGAAGTTGATCCCCCCCCCCATCTTTAATGCATTTTTTTTTTTTTGCATAAACCTGTAATATTTAATAATTCTGTACAGTCACCGGGATATTCTCCAATCAAAGGATATGACGTGTGGAAATTAGAATTTAATGTGTCAAACAAAGGAAAAGAAATATTGGGGAAAACTTAAAGAATCCCGAAAAAGTAGGGCTCCCTCTGCTGGTCATCTCTAAGAACTGTACCTACAGATTTTTTTTTTTTTTTTTTAACTTATGAAACTTCAAAGTATTTTTTGTATTCTGAACCTTTTTAAATGAAATAAAAATTAAATTTAAGAAGCGTTAAAAAGAATCGCCCCTTATTTTATGCACGTGACCCCCTGCTTTGATGTGTGAACGTACCTTGAGAGCCAAAAGATCTTCCAATGTTCCTCCAAACCCGCTGAAGTTCCATCTTTCCGGGTTTCGGATTAATCCCAAACTCTAAAACTTCAGAAAAACGTCACTTTTATCCAAACATAGACCTTCATTTATCTTTTTATTTTCGCTAATCAAACAAATGAAAGTTTCACCATCAATGCAAAAGCACACCTGTGTGTAATCAGTGCGGTTTCAGCTTCCAGCGTGACAGCGGCCCCTACAGGACACAGAGCGCACGTGCAGTTATGGCTCCTGCCGTAAAAGAGTGAAAAATGTCGCAAAAGCGAAAAAAATGACAATAAAAGCTGTTTTGAACCAAATTTGGACCAAATCTTCACAAATATCTATGTTTTATAAATAATGATCAATTAAACTGAGTGACAGACAGTAAGAAAAATAAATGTAATCAATTTTCTATAGTAAAACGCTTAAAACTCATTGATAATATCAAGATGTGGAGGAAAAACAACAAAATAAACAATTTTGTAAAAAAAAATATTTTGACTGTAGGGTAGTTTTACTTGAGTAGATTTTGGAGAACCACACAGAACTTGTACTCAGTTTGTATCGGCCTATAGTACACATAGCATCAACCACTCAAACTTTGTGTCTTTTATGTTAGCTTTTATGTTTCTCAGTGTGTGCATCTTATTGTTAGTTATACATATTTTAGCTGATTGTGTAACAAATCTGTTTTAACTGCATATTTTTCAAATTAACGTTTTTGATATCTTCTCAGGGGTTTCAGATTGACAATTTGTGACACCTCTTCAGAGGCTATGGATGAAAAATAGCCTTTGGGCTAATTCTGGAGCATGGTAGCAATGCTTTGAAGGTGAACCGTCCCTCCAAAATAAACAAACAAATAAATAAGCTGGCATTGGCCAACACCTTTAAAAGTTCAATTTGTTGCTTTTTTAATTTGATGCTTTTTGTTAGTGTAAGCTTGTTTCTTCATGGAAGTGTATGAAATAAAAGTTTCCATATGTGGTTTGTGAATTTCAAAACGACAACAAACAACCAAAAATTTAGAAAAATCACCCTTTTAATTTACTAATAAGGGAGTAACAATGCAAAAAAAACTTTCACTTTGTTAATATTTATTTTTTTATTTCAATATTTTTCTTTTACTTTTCTTTTGAAAAATAATATTTTATCCTTTTATTTATTTTTGATCTGCAAAATACTTTTTAAAAACTTTGTGGTCACAACCTACATGTTTATATTATGTATATTGTTTTTCCACTGATTGGCTGTAATTTCATTGAACATGTGCACACTGGCAGTAAAGACATTCTATTCCATTCTACTGTATTCCATTCTATTGTATTCCATTCTATTCTACTCTATTCACATTTATAAGCCAAGACTGTTACAGGAAGATCTTTCTTAGAAAGTTTCCTTTGGCAATGATGGATGCTACTGAATCTCCTTAGAGCTAACTTGGACATAAGAAATTCTTTAACAAACCACATTAGGGTGGGAAAAGTTCCTTTTTTCTTGTATTGCCAGTCCAAAACTATTTGGTCTGAGCATAGAGATGCATAGAGCATAGAGAAGGCTCTCCTATCAGAACTGGACCTGTTCCCAGAACTCCTCCTAGCAGGAGGCGTCCCCAGCACCACTTGAAGATGCTCAGAAAGGTTCCTTCAGAGCTGAGAAGCAACAAAAAGACATCAAGATCCTCTTGGACAACCTAAAGAAACAAGTAAACTTTTAACCAATCACATTTGGAATGTCAACTAGGTGACAAATTAAAACGCCTTTTCATTAAGAGGTTGTAATCCTCCCCAAATCTGCCTAAGTGAACCCTGGCACGGTTTACTTACAGTGTGGGCAAAAATGGACTATCCACTGAAACATCACTACACGCTAGCACTAAACTAGCGTGGTTCATCTGTTTGTTTTAATTTTTCATGTACTTTACTGCTCCTAAACTTCCGCGTCGATTCCGCCTCCATTATGAACCAGGCGTAACAGTTTAAGCTGATAGTATGTGTTGAATATAAAAGTCTAATTTAAAAGTCTAAAAAACAAATATATTTATATATATGTCCCTGGTTTATATATATGTATATACATTTCTTTGTCATATAAACATATATATATATATATATA
>NC_050513.1:8692456-8694907 GCF_002922805.2 Oryzias melastigma
TATATATATATGTATAAACCATATATATATGTATATACCACATATATATAGAGTACATATATATATTTATATATAAATAAACCTGGTTCATATATATATATAACATTTTCTTTGTCGCACAAAGATAACAAATATAACCATATATATGTGTCTGTATCTATCTATCGATATAAACCAGTTTTATCTCACTTTTTTCTGTGAAAATGACATAAAAACCCACAAACACAAGTAATGTTTAACATAATTTATATTTATTTTCTTTTGAACAAAATGTTAATAAATGTATTTGTTTTACGTCCAAAAAAGATCATGACTTCTGGGACGCATTTTATAAATAACTTTTAATCCAAGTCCTCTGTAGAAAAAAAAGAAAGTAAATTAGCAAACTAAAGCATCTCTAGTATGACAATATGATAACTTTATCATAATTTTTCTCTATATTTGAACCCTTTTCTTCATTCAAGCTTAATCTTTTCTCTCACTCTCTTTATATATATATATATTTATATTTTTTGATTTCGTGACCTCTTCAAACGTCTTTTAAACATCCAACTTAGGCCTACTCATCAACTTACACCACTGCTTTAGACAACAGAAAAATGCGGCAACAGCTTCAGAAAACAGACAAAAAACCAAGGAGGCAAACGAAAAGCACAGTGAGAACCCAACAGAGGGGGTGGGGGCGGGGCAACTTCGGGGTCCTCACACCCTCAGGACATATTTACAACAGAAAGGAGAATGGGGGTGTGGCAGTGACGGTGAGCGGGGTGTTTGAGGCGGGGTTCGTCTGCATAGATCCACAGAAATCAGATCGCTTCCAGATGGTGCGTCGTCTTTGACGGGAGCGTCGTCCTCGTCGGGATTCGGCGAAGAAACAATGAGCGAAGCGCCCACACGAGAAGATCATGCAAAATCAGAAAGACCGAACGGGGCAGGGTGTGCGGGGGAGGGGCTGAAACTCAAGAGGCAAATGGTGGACTTTAAAACCATTTGAACGCAACCTGTCCTTAGCTAATCGGTGGAGCCGATAAAACGTACGAAACACTGTTTCTTCCCCCAGAATCGGCGTCCGCAACTTTAATTTTTGGTAAAATCCCTCCCTGTTTAAGTATCGCAGTCTGTAATAACAGGAGCCATGCAAATAAAAAAAACAAGTACACACACAAAAAAACCTAGTAAAACCAGATGGATCAGCCCTTTGAAACTCCTCACACTCCTTCCACGCTGACTCTAACACAGCCCTTTGCTAGTCCGTGAAAGGTGACGTTTCCACTGAGCGGCACGGTTCAGTCTGGACCAAAAAAAGGAAAAAAAAACATCAAAGAAAGGTATTTTTTGTTCACAGTCAAGTTTTACTTGGACTTTACCCTCTTGGGAATGTTGGTATCCTAGCAACGGAGGGCGTTACAAAAAAGAGGGGGAGTAGATTATGTCGGACAACGTCAAACAATGGAAAAAACAAAAGTATTTATCAAACTAACATGAAGCAAGCTGTACTGCTTGACTAGAGCGTAAGATGGAATTGTTGCATGCGACATAATAAGTCTCGAAATGCTGGTAGGGATTCTTAACATTGCGAATTATCGCGAATGCCTTTAGTTCTACTGGAATCTTTAAGAAAATTAGCAATAGATGATTTAGTGTCACGTGAATATCGACGGCATGGATTATCTGTGCAGAACGATTCAATAGTTGATATAGTTGGGTATCAGTGACATTAGCCTAAGCTTGACACTAGCCTAATTTTTTAATACTGTTATGTCATCGTGAAAATAAACGTAATTTGTGTATCGTGGGGTATACGGTCCATTAAAAACCAGCGATAGGTGTAATCTACAAAGAAGGATTACAGATGTTAAATAGGTTCAGTATGATTGAATGAAAACAAAAATCCAATCGCGATCAAAGATTTATGTCGAGCTGAGCGTATTCTGTACGAAGGAAATTGAACAGCCAATCAGGAAGTAGAACAAAAATTTTGCGAACCAGTGAGAACGCGAAAAGTGAGCTGTGATATAGTGAGGGAACATTGTACTACAATAACGAGACGACAAAAAACGGAAAAGAGAATGCTTTACTACTAGCTAGCTAACCTCTGATCTCCATCTCCAAATAAGGATGTGTTGGCAGTTCTACCAATCTGACGATGGCGAGGAATACCTCAAAGGACAAAACGGAGCTCTGCAGCTCAGTGGAAACGTGGAAAAGATAGCTATTGATCAGGTCGCCTAAGGGTGATTTAAGAGTCGGTGGTTTGATTGATTGACTGGCTGGTCGCCGACAACTTGGGACATTAACCCAAGCTCTTTTTATTAACCTATATTGCTCTATTGCCTCAATAGGTTCACACAGCAGAGAGGCACTCAAAGATCTAGGGGCCTCATTTATCAAGCATCACTTCTTTTCCACTGACGGATTTTTCCTTTGAGTTTGAGCCACATCGTTGACTGT
>NC_050513.1:8695376-8705620 GCF_002922805.2 Oryzias melastigma
ATTGCGAATTATCGCGAATGCCTTTAGTTCTACTGGAATCTTTAAGAAAATTAGCAATAGATGATTCAGTGTTACGTGAATATCGACGGCACGGATTATCTGTGCAGAACGATTCAATAGTTGATATAGTTGGGTATCAGTGACATTAGCCTAAGCTTGACACTAGCCTAATTTTTTTATACTTTTATGTCATCGTGAAAATAAAAGTAATTTGTGTATCGTGGGGTATATGGTCCATTAAAAACCAGCGATAGGTGTAATCTTCAAAGAAGGATTACAGATGTTAAATAGGTTCAGTATGATTAAATGAAAACAAAAATCCGATCGCGATCAAAGATTTATGTCGAGCTGAGCGTATTCTGTACGGAGGAAATTGAACAGCCAATCAGGAAGTAGAACAAAAATTTTGCGAACCAGTGAGAACGCGAAAAGTGAGCTGTGATATAGTGAGGGAACATTGTACTACAATAACGAGACGACAAAAAACGGAAAAGAGAATGCTTTACTACTAGCTAGCCAACCTCTGATCTCCATCTCCAAATAAGGATGTGTTGGCAGTTCTACCAATCTGACGATGGCGAGGAAAACCTCAAAGGACAAAACGAAGCTCTGCAGCTCAGTGGAAACGTGGAAAAGATAGCTATTGATCAGGTCGCCTAAGGGTGATTTAAGAGTCGGTGGTTTGATTGATTGACTGGCTGGTCGCCGACAACTTGGGACATTAACCCAAGCTCTTTTTATTAACCTATATTGCTCTATTGCCTCAATAGGTTCACACAGCAGAGAGGCACTCAAAGATCTAGGGGCCTCATTTATCAAGCATCACTTCTTTTCCACTGACGGATTTTTCCTTTGAGTTTGAGCCACATCGTTGACTGTAAGGTCCAGAATTTGGGTCGTAGACGTTTGGAAAAGCAGGCGGGGAAGCTCGGTTGATAAATGAGGCCACCGGTGTTTTGGCTTCATGCAACTCCAGTGTCCCAAAGTTGTCCCTGCAGTCTGGTGTATGACAAGTGTACAGCAGCGTGGAGACGAGCCAACGGGCAGCCTGTCTGCAGCATCACCATATGAGGTAAACCCGACACTTTTACCCAAAACCTAAAATCCTCCCGTACCATCGAGACGGTGAGCTCAGCATCCACTCGTTGCAAGCTGAACTGTCCCTACCTTTTTTTTTATTTTTTACCACTTTACTCCTGAATTGCTAAAGCAAACCGGGAGACAAAGTGAGAGCCAGTCTTAGAGCACTTAAGGTCCTAAAATGCTTAGGCATGTACTGTCGTAAGGGGTCAGGGGAAAGGTCTGGTTAAAAAAATAAATGAACAAACAAACAAACAAAAACTAAGCGCAACACAAAAAAATGTACATTTTGTTTTCCGAAGAAGCAAAAAAAAAATCTGCACATCCAAGTGATGTAAGAGCTGATACCAGCAGGCCCTGGAGCAACATCAAGTACTAAAGAAGACGCCTCTGAAGTGATGAAGAGGAAGTGGAACACAATTGATATGTCGAAACATTCTGGCACCAGAAAAACAAACAAACAAACAAACAAAAAAGAGCAGCAAAGAATCTAAAGTTAACAATGAGTTCGCGTACTTCGTCAATGTCCGATTTTTCCTCTGACACTTAAAACGGGAGGAGGGGGAAGGACGTGGAGGAAGTGACGATATGCTAGAAAACATTAGGATGGAATAGAAACAATGAGCAGGTTTCAAGTGGCAAGAGGTCAGGTCTTTTAGGGGGTGGTCCTAGACGTCTCGGCAGGGTCTCTGTCCGGTACCGGCACCCTCAGCTGCGGGGGTAACCCTCCCGCCTCCGGTGACGCAACGTCTCATCGGACCGCGGCGACACCTCCAGTGCGTGTCGCCATCCGGTTCAAAAGCCACGGTTCACTCTTCGTTCGACGCGCCCTCCTCTGGCGAGAAGTTAGCAGCCACGCCCAGCAGTGTGGAATTATGGGAGGCCGAAATGATGATGACAGTGTGTAGGAGGACGAGGGCCAGCAGGCAGATCTTCAGTCGCCCGCTGCAAAGTCTCTGGGTGGTGGCGGCGGACGTGACCGAGGCCCCCTCCGGTTGGCAGGAAGAAGCAGTTCTTTTGAGGGTGCCGCCTGAAGGGTTGTCCGTTTTGGTTTCCCATCGAACGTCGCAGCATTCCGCATCTCGTTCTGTCGGATGGTTCTCCAGGAGCCCTGGAAAGAGACAACTTGGAGTGAAAAGACTAACTTTGACCTCCTGGGGATCTTGTTATTCAAATTTAGTGTTCTACTGACTATTTGAACCTTCAAAACCTGGGTAGAACTTTCACCAAAATACAATCCGCAAGACCCAACATTTTAAGAAATCGTATGCTTCCAATGAGGGAGGGTTTTTGCCCATTTTCAGCTAACGCTTGCAAATTTACTCAGGAATTGACGAGCCCTATTAGAATTTATGGTGAAGCATCTTACAGACCGATTTGTGAAGCAGGAGGATCCAGTTTCAACGTTACGTCAATGTACAGATATGATCAGAGCTCTTTTAGCACGTTTCAGGCGGCATGACAAAAATTTGGACGAATTTAAATATCTGAACTTCGGTGAAGGCCATGACACGTTCATGACGTCATCAACCAAAACAAACACAGAGGAGAATCTGACCATATCTTTCTTATTTGTATTGAGACAATCATAAAAAGGTCCTCTAATTTGACGCGCCTTAAAAAAAAAAAGGCGGGGAACGTCAATTTGACGCGCAAACCGCGTTTGGTGTGAACACATCATTAGATGGTAAAAACCATAACGCAAATGTAAAAATACAAAATTACATTTTTATACATATGTTAGTGTATTTAAAAAAAAAGTCATGATAAAAAGCTTATTCTAAGATATATTTCGTGAAAGTCCACTAACCCCATGAGGCACTGCTTCTTTTTTTTACGCTTTTTGACTAAACTCGAGTAAATTGAGAACAATTCTTTGACTTTGTACTTTGAAGGTACTTGATGTGTTTGTAAACTTTTGTGAATACTAAAAGGTTTTATAGAAAAAAAATCCCCAAATACTTTTATTAGCTTGTCCAAAGTAAGAAGGATGCAACCCAACTGCAACTACATACTGTTTTTTTGTAATCCTACAAATACATTACAATGACATTAACACACCGATTAATGAGATCAACTAAATTTGAAAAATAGCAGTTTTATTAAGGATAGTCGCCCTTTACAGAAAGTTTAGAGTGTAGCACAAAAAAAGACAATTTTAAATGATTTTTGTTGCTTTTTTGTGCAAAAACTAACAATAAGCTGGAAAACATTGCAACACAACTTTAAAAAAAAAACTGACGGAAATATTTAACGCAAGGCTTCACGGGGCACGGAAAATCAATAATAACTCCCAGCGGAGTGCCGAAAGGATAAAAAAAAATGCTAATAAAATGCAGAAATTATAGATAAAAAACATCAATTAATCTCCAATGAAAGCCTTAAACACACAACACAATACTTTTTGATTAGTTTAGAGAAATCGTACCAATTTTTGTAATTTTAAACTCAGGGATTTGTAGAATATAGGAGAAAATAGAAACACACAAACATGTTAAACCAACAACACTGTAAAAAGTGAAACAATTAACAAAAATTCTGTAATTTGTAACAAAATTATTAGTTTTTATCAAATTACATTTTTGAGATGAATAAACTAAAAATGTTAATTTCATGAAAACTTATAATTAGTTAATTGATCCAACGTTTAGTGTATATTTATCTGTCCAAAAAGGAAAAATTTACACAATTAAATAAAAGGTGAAGATGAATTTGTGAAAAACTGAATAGAATTTCTTATTATAGATAAAAAAAATATTTAATACATTTGAAAGTAAAAAAATGACTAAAGAAAAGTGTAAAATGTCCATAAACTGCCGTGTGAACGCATACAAACCTACATTTGTTAACAGTTTGGCACGTTAGGACCCTGACAGATCTGAGCCCCTCCATCCAAAAATAAAAATAACTCATCGTCACAGACATTTATTATTGGATATTTTCCTTATCCTGAACCTGAAAGTGCACAAGCGTGTTTTGACTGCAGCTATAATCACTCAGAGGAGCTATTTTTGACTAAATGTGACAGCCGGGGTTTATGGTGGCTTAGCTGTGTGTCAGACGGCGCCGCAGCCGAACTATTCTAAGAACTGTCAGCCTTTTTATTATTTTATTTTGAAACAAGTTTGTAACGTATAAAAGTTTGGTAGGAATTGGATGGTGACGTCACGCCGCTCGTAACCTCTGGATAACCTGATTTGTGCCGAGAAAAGTCCTGTCCTGACTCCTGCAGTACACCTCCACACCACTAGATGTCATTAAAAATCCACCATCTTTAAAGCATCTGTTCTCTTTTTGTTTTGTTTTTTTGGCTGATGTCTACCTGTGCAGATGAAGCTGGGGTTTCCGCCGTGGATCAGGTCGTCGTTGTCGGGCAAAATGAACGGACAACTCTGCTGGACCTCCCGGCAGTACTGGTAGCACGGTATCTTGTTCTGGCAGGACGGCTTGGCGGTGGGGAAATACTGAGCACA
Organism: Oryzias melastigma; assembly: GCF_002922805.2. Taxonomy (NCBI): domain Eukaryota; kingdom Metazoa; phylum Chordata; class Actinopteri; order Beloniformes; family Adrianichthyidae; genus Oryzias; species Oryzias melastigma. The sequence continues at coordinate 8,699,930 of NC_050513.1, forward strand.
CAGCCAGGGCTTGTAGGCCATCTAAGTAGGAGAAGAGGAAAATGACATAAATAGATGCAGGTTCATGATCCTCGGGAGGACTGGAAGAAGTTTTTTTGCCTCTGCTGTGTTAAATTTAGACCGTATTAACATGTATCTGCACTCGAGAATGCTTGAGAAGTAAAAGAAAATAGCATAGGGGGTCGTGTTTAACTCATTATTTTCACAGTTTAATCAAAGCTGGACTTGTGCAGGTTAGCTTGAGGAAAGGGTCTAATAAAAAATGCACAGACGGAAACAGATGGTGATATGTAATCGCCAAAGCCTCAGGCTTGGAGAGCTTAACCAAGAAAAAAAAGAAAAAAAAGAAACCAAGGGCAGAACACACTCAGTACCCATTTTTAATTTTACCTAGGATGTTTGTTTTTTTCCCTGGCATGCAGCACCGAGATGCATCATCAGCCTCCAGCCTCACATGACCAATCAAATGAACCCGCGTGACCTTTGAAACACGAGCAGGTTTGCTAGTAAAAGGCAGTAATTCTGTGTGGATCAACATCGAGCACCGATAATTGTGGGATTCAGGGCTGTTTTGGTTCAATATGCACCCGGATTTTGTTGATATTTTGGCAAACCAGAGACAAAAGGTTATTTATGTGGGCATTTTTCAGAGATAGAAAACCAGAAAGAGCAGGTAACAACTTCATAACACGAGATAAACAATGCAATAAGATACATTTGAAACAACCTCGATTACAGGTAACTTTAACGTTTCTTTTTTGTGTTCGGCTTTCAGGTTAAATGAATTAAAAGCTTGAAAACTCCCCCCCAAAAAACAAAAAAAGTACTAATTTGGACGTTTAAGATGTTATGAAACCATCTGATCCTGAACATTGTGCTAGAAGCCACAGGAAATACATGGTGCAGTACCTCAACTCACCACTAGAGCAAGGATTCAAAAAAGAAGAGATTTTCTCTTATAACTTTTGTAAAAAAAAGTCAAATTTTAAACCAAAAATAAATTTCAAGCTTTATTAAAAATAAAAACTACGTAGTTTTCATTTACGACACATGGATGGGTCAACTTTTCACATAGATCACTGGTGCTAAATTTGTCGGGAGGGTGGAGTCAGCATCAACCCTCCAATCAGCCACGTAGTTGGGGTGGGATGGACCAAACTCGGGTCAATGTGCCCAATGCACTTCTTAAAAGTTTTATTAATAGCAGATTGTAATTAAATGAAAAGCTAACATACGTCAGTGCGCTAGTTAGCAAGCATTCCAAGCTAGAGGGAATCTCGGTTGTTCATCTTTTATATTTTTAGCATTGCTGTTTAACATACCAAACACGGGTGATGCCATGTTTAGGTCAGATAGAAATAACTAGATTAATTTTACTATTTGGCGCACTGATATTGTTGCTTCACCTACAAAGTTATGCTAACAGAGCTAACATGCCTTTCAGCTAGCGCGAAAAATTTGAGTTAGCTAAGATTTAGTTAGCTAGCGTTAGCTATGTAAAACTATAATAGTAAAAACATTGTCGAAACAAGGGCTAATGCTATGTATCATTAACAACGAACTCCGACAGGGCTAGCAAGGATTGCGCTATCATTATAATTTATACGTTTCTGAAATAAACTATGTCGTCCTCATCTCGCAATATTTTACTGTGCTGGCTAAATTATTCGACAGGAGTTTGTAGTACTGCACTCTACTGGATTTAGTCATATTTGCTCAAAAGAACCATGTGTGAACATTTTTGGATCCGATTGAACTGTTGCTTGGGGTTCCACAGGGCTCTATTTTAGGACTCCTTTTGTTCTCAGCGTACCACCGGCTGCCTCTGCACTTCAGAGTTCATTTTAGTTTTTTTTTTTTTATTTGCTATTAAATTTTGCGCTGCCATCCCTCCCTATGCTTCTGGAGGCACCATCATTGAAGAGGAAACTCAAAGGGGATCAAGCTTTTCAATAGAAATGAGGAATGTTTTAAATGTTTCTTCAAACTCATTTTATAGTCAGTTGATTGACACACTATGAAACTCTACTCTGCTGGTATGTTTTGTTTTATTTATTTTTTATTTGAGTTTTTTGATGTACAGGGCCTTGTTTGACTCCGTAACAAACTGACTTGATTAAACATTTAGAGCTGCTAACATTTGATCCTAGAAAAAATTGCAAAAAGTTGCTAAAATACTAAACAACAATTAATTATTAACATTAATGATCAAGTGTATTAATCCATCAATGTGAAAACCAATCTAATTTTAATACTATGATGCTCTATTACATCAGAAATGCTAATAAGCTCAATGGTTTCATCAATCGTCACTAGAAAATTCCGGAACATTCTATCTTTTCATTCATATTGAGAAATGACTTTTTTGTTGTTTTACTTCAAAAAATCTTTTATAACTTGCTCACACAGTCTAAAAACATTCTTTAACAATTGTACAGTTTTTTTTAATTAATATATTCATTATTTTTCAATTTAAAGTAAAAAAAGTCCTACAGGCAGAGTTTCATGACTTAGCTCAACATAGCTTAACCGTAATCTATTCTAAACATCCCATCTCAACCTTTAGTGCTGTAGTCAAACTCCAGGCCACCGCTTGTCTCTGGGCGGCGACGCTGTAGTTTACCTGTTGCCTTGGAGGGCAAAGCAAAGCTGTGCCTGTCAAATAATGGAGGAAAAATGCTGCTATTATGTGATGAAAGGCGCTAAGAGAGTTAATTTGACTGCCTGACATATTCCAGCAAAAACAGGAGCGTAGCCATGAATCAGAGACAAAACAAACCATTAGTACCACTCGGGTTATTTACCAACCAGAAGAATGTGGAAATTAAAGCATGAACGGAGTGTATTTGGTAAAAATTAATGTCTCAAAGTAAAAAATTTAGTCTCAGATTCTCAGATATTAGTACTCAAAGAAAACTGGTATTAAGAATTTCATAATTTTACATTTTTGTCTTTAATGTCTGATTATCTGGCTGATACTTATCTCTGAAACTTTAGATTTGTTTCATTGGGCAAGAGGACAAAACTTAATATAAGATTGGTTCATTACATTCTTGTTCAGGTGTACAATCTTGTCCCTGGTGTGCTTTGACAGCTCTCTGGTCTTAGTGGAGAGTCATACTGTTTGAGGGTGTCGACAGGTGTCTTTTAAACAGCCATTCAAGCAGGTGTCATTAGTGTTCTTAGTGTTCGGGCAATACAGAGACACAATTCTTGCTTTATACTAAGAACTAAATACTAATGTTTTGCCCCATAAACAAGAATAAGTAAGCAAGTAAATCCTAAAATTTGATTTCCTGTTTTCTTTTTTCAACATTCTGTCTCTCACAGTTCAAATCAAATCTGAATTACATTCTTTTTCAGGTATCCTTCGACAGCTCTTTGGTCTTGGTGGAGAAGTTGCAGTCATACAGTTTGAGGGTGTGGACAGGTCTCTTTTATACAAACAGCCATTCAAACAGGTGTTATTAATACAGGTATTAGATAAAAGAGCTTTTTAAAGAAAGATGTACAGATCTGTGATGAACACTCCTAACGTGTTCTTGATTTGACTACAAAAACGACCACCTGGGTCTTTAATTGACGCCAGTCTCCAATAGATACCAGGTGCTCATTACTGTTAGACGTTGGTCTGTAATAGTGGCCAGGCTCCTTTAAGGTCCACCCATCATTCCCGGGTCGTGCACAGTCATGTAGATGTTGGGTGTTTGTGTTGTGAGGCTAACATCGTTACATAAAATCTCGTCTCCAACAGACGCCTGTCTCTTATTGACGCCGGTCTTCAATAGCCACTGGGTCTAACCGGTCCTCATTACTGTTAGACCCCAGCCTCTAATAGTGGCCAGATGCTTGTAAGATCCATGGGTCGTGCACAGTCATGTAGATGCCGGGTGTTTGTGTTGCGAGGCTAACATCGTTACATAAAATCTCATCTCCAACAGACGCCTGTCTCTTATTGACGCCGGTCTTCAATAGCCACTGGGTCTAACCGGTCCTTGTTACTGTTAGACCCCGGTCTCCAAAAGTGGCCAGATGCTTGTAAGATCTACCCAACCCCCATGGGTCGGCCACAGTCAGGGCAACTGCTAACTTTTTGGAATAAACGCCGGCTGACTATTAGAAGATATACAGCATACAAACTTCCTACTTCCTGTTGGGATTATAGACACTCCTCCAGCTTGTACACCTTCCTCCACTGCCCCATTCAGGAAGATAAAGGTTCTACGTCCACCATCCATATTTATTAATAAATCTTTAGTAGTAAACTGCCTTGTTCTGAATCGTTTCGGGTTTTCTTAAGAGTTCAGGCGCTACAGGAACACAACTCTTTCTTTAACCCTTGTGCTATCTTATAGGGTCCAGATGACCCCAGCCTTACATTGACGTGTTATCCATCCGATGACAAATGTGGATGAAGATGAACAGGATTTCATGTCTGCCATGGACACCAGTGGAAATAAAAAATCATTGGAAAAAAAAAAAAAAAGTTCAGCACGCTGACTTGTGGGGTCCAGATGACCCCTCTCCCAACGACAACATACCTGGGATAGCATGAGGGTTATAGTAGGAACTAAATACTAATGTTTTGGACCATAAACAAAAACAAGTACGCAAGTAAATTCTTTAAAAATCATACAATCTGACTTCCTGTTTTATTTCTTATTTTGACATTCCATCTCTTTCAGTTAAAGTGAGCAGCAAATGTTTTTTGGACCATGTGACTTGCCGTACAATAGAAGGCATGTCATTATGAGTCAATTTTACCAAAACAAACGCATAACTTATAAAATTTGAACTCAATATAGACATTTGGGGTTTTAAAAAACTAATTTAAAAAAAAGAGAACATTGTCTATTGTGCTTTTGTTTAATGAATTTGTGACAATAATGGCTTTCCATACAAACCTTCAACTATAGCTTTAGGGAGGTACATATAATAACTGCAGTGATTAAATTATTACAACTGATTCTTTCAAAGGGAAAATTTACAACTTGTAATATTCATGACTTTTAAGAACATAGAGGTGCTAATATACCCAAATAGACCAATATTCCCCAAATTTAAAGGCAATTTTCTAAAATATTATTATAAATGATAAAATTATATTCTAAAAAAATACAAATAAACAAAACACATTATTAAAAAAAGTCACCTGATCTTTCAAAATGTATTTATACTTTAAATTAGTAATATTTCCAAATGTTTTTTTACTTTTGATGTCATTGGCTTTCCATATTTGAAGCTCCAAACTCTAATTTAAACATTTTTTGGGTACCAAACCTGGTTTAATATTTGTGTCATTTCAGAAAACATCCATTTTAACGCTCTTTAACCCTTGAAAACTCAACAGGCATCGAAGGAGTCAAAGTTTTCCGTAACTGTAGGGTTTGTCGGTTGCACGCCGTAGCCTAGCAGCCAGCATGTTTGGGTAAAACGCATGCAGGTAAATCATCAGCTCTCCCGTGTGGGGCTCTGATAGGTTTCCTGTTTATGCCAACAAACAAAGATAACAAACAGTGCACAGGCAATTATAATAATTATGATAATTTGATTACAGTGATGAGAATGGTAATGATGAGCACAGTGTGTTTTGTTCAATCAAATGCAGTCCAGACATGCGAAGCGGGACGTTGTCGTTTTACTGTACAATTAGAAGACCTTTACATGAAAAATCCACATTATAGTTTGATT
>NC_050513.1:8705744-8746701 GCF_002922805.2 Oryzias melastigma
GTTATCATCCAGGATCAATGAGTTGGCTCTTTTTAAAGGTTTGGGGCGATTTTACAGGCGTTGAATCCGTGACTGGGGATTTTTTTTTTTTGGCCTTCTGTCTGCGCAAATGGCTGCTGTTTAATTTTGAGATGATTTTGCATAAATTCTTCGCCGCGGTGAGATAATCCGTCTAGGGATGCCGCGGCTATCAAAAGGGAGCCAAAACAATACAATCGCACAGAGAGACAGAGAGAGAGAGAGACAGGAAATCTGGGTCCTCCTGAAGATGTATGCTGGCAGTTGCCAAGGTAACAGCTTTTTCTGCTTTTCATTAGAGCTCAATAGGTACTGCCCCGCTCTCTGTCGGTTCTCCGCTTGTGTGCACGTGTTTGAGCGTGTGTGTGTGTGCGTAAATGTGTGCACAACGTGAAAAAGGAAGGCGTGCGGGAGCAAATCGAGTTAGTCAGGAAGCAGGCCTGGGGTCTGATTTGATCAGTCTAATGTGTGATCAGTGTGAATTGGAACCTGGCACTCAAAAATCTCTGTCGCCGTGCGGCTCGGCCCGCTTCAAACAATGCACCCGAAGCCCAGGGACACAGACAGGAATAGTACTGGTGCCTCCTGCAGCTGTGTTCAGCACCATTTGTGTGTTTTGATGCAAAAAGACGCCAGAAAAATGGTTCGCTCCAGAGCTTAACAGCAAATCTCTTAAAGCCTTAAATTAACAGGAAAATGTTGCTTCAGTTCTCTTAAATGGCACCACCCTTAGCATTCGATGTGAAGAAAACTAGCTTTCTATCTGTAAAGGTATTCCTCTATATCCATGTTTGATATCAAACCAGCTGTTCTGATTTACATAGAAAACTCTGACCTCTTCAGCAACATAATTCAACTTTTTCCATATTTTCAGCACTATAGGGATGAAATGGTCCATTTTTGAACTTATGTCATACATAGGACGCGTCAAACTGTTAAACCTCGTTTATAAATAATACTAAAACATTTTACAAAATTAAACCAATGAATAGTCTATCCTCTCCTATCACAGTTCAGGCTAACGAAGGGTGAAATAAAAAGTCCCGTTCTATGTGGGTTTGGATCGGCCAGATTGAGGAAAAAATAAATAAATACATTTGCGTCTCTGATGGTGTTTCGGGGGGCGGGTCAAATGTGACGGCAGGCCAAACCCGGCCCCAGGGCCGTAGTTTGGGGACTCCTGGTCTCAGTGGAAGCGAGCCTTAGCTGAAGAATTAACTGGACCGTGCCGTACCACTCCTGCGGTACGGTACCGGACTGCTCAGTGGAAACGAGGATTCAGGCGCATTAGGCGAGACAAGAGTCCCAGATAAATCCGTCAGTCACATAGGTCGTGTTATCAGCGTTTTACGATGTCTGTAACTCCCAATCTAGTTTGCAACACGTAAAAAAACAGACCGATACCGCCAAAATAAAAGTTACTGTGAAAAGAATCACAGTCGAACACAATACCTGAAACTCGCAGCATGTAAAAAACCACAGACTGATATAACTAAAAACAGACGTTACTGTGATATTGCTAACTCCCAACCTTGTTAGTAAAACGAAACAAAAAAACAAAACAAAAAAACATCGCTACCTGTTAGCGTATTTACAATAACATCAAATGTTTGCAACTCGTAAAAAACACAAACTGACTTTGACAGACCGCCATGTACCTCTCAAGTTCGCATCAACATCAGTAAACACAACGAGAATTAATACAAATGAAAGGGGCTCTGGAGAATAAGGACACAGAAACACAATATAGTGTGGAAAATACAATAGTAAATTTTAAAAAATTAGCTTATTTTGTTGGAATAATAGAAATTAGAGAAACTAACAACTAAAACATAATAAGTAGGAGAACATTAAACCGTCATTCCTTAATGGATGCTAGCAGCAAGACAAAGCCTCAAAAAACAAGATAATATTTTAGTGCAAAAGTTCTTAGATTTGGTAAAACTTCTTTCTGGTAACTAATACATGTAATATAAAGGAAAATAATTCCAGAACAAACGGATAACTTTTGATTTTAGTTTAAAATATTTAGCTATTTAGCTCAAAAGCTCAGAATTCTTTACTTCTATATTTTGAATGATTTCTGAACATAAAATATCACCCAGTAATATTGATAAATGTGCTAAAATCTGCCAAACAAAATATGAAACTTGATATTATTGACATTTACTTAAAACTACATTTTGACACAAATATGATTCTAAAAAATCTAGTTTCGTAGTTTATTTTACTATTTCTGTTATTACAAGTTTTCAAAACATTTAAGCTTTATTCTTAGATTGTTAAATAAAAAAATATTTCAAAAAGATCAGTATTCTTAAGATTTTGAGAGGTTTTTCTTAAGATTTCAGGTTTTAGGTTTAGAACTTTGAAAATAAAAAATATAAAACTTCAAATTTGAATTTAAATGTGTATATTTTGATTGATTTTTTTTTTCAATTCAATGGGAATTTTTTTTGTCTTAGATAAAATGTTTAAATTCTTAACAGGTGTGTTTTTTTTGAAAAACTTGGGAATAAGGTCAGACTTTTGAATTTAAGCTTAAAATTTTGCAGACAAGTTTCCATTTGTAATCTCTAAACCTCCTAGTGAGTTAAAGCACCATCAAATGACTTAAATTTTTTTGCAAAAGTCCAGAATTCAAAACTTAATCCAATTTTGAATTAAGATAAAGCCCAACTTTATCGTTTTTTTTACTTTTATTACAGAATTCAAACAAAGTGAAATTCAAATCAGTAAAAAGTCCTTGTTTTCTTAGAAATTCAGCTCTATTTCTGAAAAAATCCCTTTTTTCACCTTCTAGGTTGAATCAAAATGTATACATTTTTCCAGTTTTATAGCAGTTTTCAATTTCATTAATTCTGTAAAAGCCAGTATGGTTCTACTAATTATAGAAAATATGTGAAGTTTGAAATGAAAAAAAAAAAAAAAATTATAAACAAAAATATCATAGAAAAAAAGGTCAACTTTGTTTTGGAGAAACTTCTCACTATGAAAGACTTTTAAAAACCTGCTGGAAAAACTCCAAACTAAGAAACACTGTGGGTCACAAAAGTGTCTTCATCTTACCCATAATGCACTGCTGCATATAGCATCAATTAACAACGTCTACAGCTGGAAAGTGCTGTTTTCTTGTCATAAAATGACCCTCGTTAAAGACTTTCTGCCTCAAAGGGAATCCGTTGTTCAGCTCACGATGGATAACACCCCCAACCCCCCCACCCCCTCCAGGGATGTAAAGAGAGTGGGGGGAGATTTGGTCATTCTACCAGCATCCGACTCACAGCAAGGCCCTGTCACAGGATGACAGCTCCTTTAAAAACTGAGGCGACTCGTCCACGGCTGTGTTTTGGCTCGCCACGGGGGCTTCCCCTCGCCACGCACGCCGTTTAAACCGGAGAGGAGCTACCACCGCGCTGCACAGACACACCAGGAGTGTGTTCGGAAGAAAGACGACAAGCAAAGACAAGCAACAAATCTGAATAAAAACAGTTATAATATACAAAATAAATCCACAATTTATAAAAAACTTCATTCTTCTATGCCATTTCTTTTTTGTTTTTATTTGTTGATTTTTATTGCTGAACTTTTGTGCAAAAATGTGTTTTCCTACTAAAAAACTTTTTGTGCACTTTAAAAAAGGTTTCTCATTTTTGTCGATTCAGTTACTCGTAAGAATAAAGACAGAGATAAGTAAGGAATGAGATTTTTGTCATTTTTTTTCAAAGAATAAGTGAAAATATACTTCATTGTGGTATAACGTGATATATATCGTTATTTTATATCGAAATAACGATATATATCGCGATATATATCGTTATTTTGATATAAAATAACAGTCCCCTGCCACACCAGGGGGCCCAGCCCCACCCCCGGAGAGCTAGCAGTCCACCACCCTGCAGGAGTTCTGGGGATCACCCCAACCCAGGGCCCCCCCAAAGGAGGCCCACCCCACGCTCCAGGCAACCCCCCACCCCACAGGAGGTCCTGGAGAAACCAAGGTAAATCATTTGTATACATTTCTCAGTTGAGGGATTCATTTAAGTCGGCTATTTTTAAACTTTCCGATTTTACATGAATGAAATTCATTTATGCAAAATATTTTGAAAAAAGAAACAAGATTTAAGTATTTCTTCAACAACTTTTTTGCATCTTAGGACAAATACACCTACAGATTTAAGGTTTAGGGGGGAAAAAAGTGACTTGAATTGATATAAATTTGATAAGCCAGGACTGTATTGTGTGTGAAAAAATGGTAAACCCACAACTGTTTTGCACCAACGTTGGATAGACTGCCCCTTTGATGAATAGGCGAACCATCCATGATCTACCCCATAACATTAAACCGTTGTAGCGTTGTAGCCATCAGTGGCTAGGATAGGCTCCAGCAACCCAGCGACCTAAAAAAGAATCACGCGTTTCTTTAGGGCTTGTAATGAATATCCAAATAAAGAGCTCACAATGGACCTAATAGTTATTTTCCACCATTATTTACAAATACATTATTTAGAAATCAGATTTTTTTCCTCATTTTGTCTCTCATAATTGAGATATGCCTATGATGAAAATTACAGGCCTCTCTCATCTTATTTTTTTATTAATTTACTCTAACGATGAAAAAAGTCTGTTTGTAAAATGTGTTTGTTTAAAGACACTATTGTTGATTTACAACATTGAAGGTCTTTGAGTTTTCTAGTTGTTAGTCATTTTTTAAAGTCTTTATTTATTATCTTGTCATCTATAAACTGAAATTGTTCAGGATTAGTTGTAAAACAATCCTAACGGTGATGTTTATGTTTAGTTTATTGCTGAAGTTAACAGAAAAAACCTTTAAGTGGGACATTGGTTAAGGTGAAAAATACAATGTCTTTCTTTCAAAATGTTTAGTTGATTCTAAACTCTTGTTCTAAAGAAGGTATAAATGATGGTGATAAAACACATTTTAATTTTATAGAGCCAGTAAAAAGAAAAACATGTAGCAACCATTAAAACATATATATATATATATAATATAAAATAGTAACAAATAGTGTTGGGCGATATGGAAAAAATGTATATCACAATATAAATTATTTCAAATCACAATAACAATATATTTCACGATATACCACAATAAATTATGTTTTCATTTATTCTTTGAAAAAATAGAAAAAAAAATTCAAGTAACTTGACTTAATTGTCACAAATGAGAAACATTTTTTAAAGTGCACAACGGTTTCAAGTTTTTTAGTATGGAAACATATTTTGCACAAAAGTTCAGAAATAAAATTAAACAGAAACAACAGTAGAGAGATGGCCAAAATAGACACTTTTCTAACACCCACATGATATGTATGTCATATTACTAAGTACTAGTAAAAATCATGATTTAATGTGTGAATTGATGTCTTTTGAATGAAATCGGATCGGAACTGAATCTACAGTACTAGCTTGCATAGACTTCCTGTGAAATTTGGGCTAAAATTGGTTAGAAATCACAGATGTGTCATGCAACAGTTACAGCGCCTTCTTATTTATTTCTTTTACAAAGAAGCAGCAAGTTAACTGTACTCGTTGGCTCCAGATCCCAGGTTTGTACGAACTTAAATCGCACATGCTGTGAAGTATCAACACTCCCTTTTCTTTCCCAGCGGGGCGGTCTGGTCGCAAACATAAACACACACACACGCCGGCTATAAAGTGGAATGACAGAGACGGCTATAAAAAGCATATGAGTCAGCTGCGAGAGTGAGATCCCAGTTAGAAGCTGAATGACACAGATCATTACCGCTCGCACAAATCGCGGCTCCGTCGGAGCAGGAAGCGGCGCTCACACCGCTCGTGTTATTTTCAGGCGCGTTTCTTTGTCTGATGACAGGCATTTCATTCTTTGGGGGCTATAAAGTACTGAGTGTGCAAAATATTGGGATGATTTCTGCAGCCGAGAGCCTCAATTTAGGGCAATTTTGAATCAAGAGGAACCACCTGATGTGGTCCAAAAAGGAAGGAACCTCCTTTCACGCGAACAAATGGATGTTAAGGTTTCCTAAAAATCTTTTGGGGTGTTTTTCCTTGCCTTGCATAGCTGACCATCAATTGGAGAATCCAGCAGAGACAGAACACACAAATAAAAGCACTAGTTTTAGCACCAACCCCTCCTGAAAAACACCCTGTGAAAAGCAGGTTCTTGAAACCAATTGGTTTCCCAGCTCATTATATATGGACGTATGGTTCGGGCCCCCTCCACGCCACTTTTTGACGTTTTGAGTATCCCCAACTCATCCTTCTTTGTCATGCTAGCTGTTCCCAATAAATCACGGGTCCTCAATCCTTGGGGTCCGATACCGAACGCAGAACCAGTACCGGATTAGGGTACCTCTCCGTGTCCCGAGGGTTGGGGACCCCTGGTTAGCATATGCGTCTTCTCCCTTTCTGTGGCCGGGTACCAAGCGGCCCTCAGACGGGTACCAGTTCACAGCCCGGAGGTTGGGGACCCCCGATTTAATGAGAACAGCCAGCACATCAAAAAAAACGATGTGTTGGGGAAACCCAAAACATCAAAAAGTGGCGCGGAGGGGGCCAAAACCATACGTCCAAATATGACAAGTTGGGAGAATGTACTGACTCTACAGAGTCAGTACATTTCTGGAAAGGTGAAAATTAAAACATTTAAAGAATAACCCAACAAGACAGTTGGAGGCTGACTTTATTCTCAACCCAGCTGAAAACACACCAATATAAAAATATATCATCTGACAAAGTTACTAAAACACCAAAACGTGTAAGTTTTAGGATTCCAACTTCACTTTGCCACTTCAATTAAACTATTTTGTCTGATGCCGTTATCGTGGGATACAATAAATGCTATCCTCTAAAACAAAAAACCTCTTTTCAGCCCTTGTACTCATTTTAAGGAATTCCATGTGCCTTAACAAACACTTGATTGCAATACTTTGAAATAAAAGTCTGTAAAAGAGCAACGTTTAGGCGTGAAAGCAGTAAACAGACCATCTGTCAATTCTATTGATAAGTTCTGAGAAACCCAGACTTTTTACCTGGAAGTGTCAGGTAGAGGACATCGGCTATGTGGGCTTTAGATGTGACTGATGGGATTCAAGACATTTTTTTTAATCTCAGTTTTGTGTCATCTTTCTTAAAAAAAAACAGATCCAATCAAGGCATTGATGTTCCTGAACCATGTTTTTTTTTTTTAAAGACCCATTCCGAGAAAGGAGGGTCATGAATGTGCATCAGAGGATTTGTTGTCGTCCTGGTTTAGCAGCAAAAAAAGCAGCTCGGTTTACTAAACAGATAAGTGCAACGATTGACATTCAGCTGATGTAAAAACCGCAACTGCAGTGGAAAACAATCTGAATTTCTTGAAGACGTGAGGTTGTATCCGAGGTCTGGTTTCATGGTTGAAAGACGGAGCCATGTTCTGACCTTTGGAGGTTTGGGTTTCAGCTGAATCGGGCGTTTGTATTAGTCACTGGACGCCTGATCACAGCATGGGTCTCATCAACTGAGCCCTTCCCTTAAGATGGAAGTTCTTGACAAACAGGACTAATTTAGCGCAGAAAAGTCCCCAACTAACTACGATATACACCAGCAATAGAAATAGTAGTCGTCAATTAGTCTCTCCAACCAGTTTATTGCCTTCACACTATATTTTCATAGACAGGTCAATACAAGGCTGAGGTTTTTCTAGCTTCCAGTTTCCCTTAACTTTTGAGGGAAAAGTTAAGGTAAGGTAAAGGCAAAACTGGCACTAAAACAACTCAATTCAGGCTTGGATTATCCTTTGGTGTGACATTTACCTGCTTTCTTTAGCAAACTAAACTGTATATTGATCACAGCCTCAATGAGTACAAAACAATAGGATTTTCTTGGGTCGTCCGTTCATGTTTCGGCATATCCCCTCAGGGAATCCGCTTTCAATGACGCACAATTGGTTTTGCAGAGATTTTTATGCCTTTCCTGACAACTCTCCGTTTTATCCGGGCTGGAGACAGGCACATGGAAACCCAAATTTGGGCCCCCTAGTGGCAAGGAGATTCATAGATGGGTGAGGCACTGACGTCATGAGTCAGATTTACAAACATATGAAGCCTACAGAGCAGCGTATTCACCATTTGATTGACAATTGTTAAAGTGTGTTTACAAAATACAATCACCATCATTATCATTATCATAGACTTCATTTTACTTATAAATTAAATATGTGAACCCTCCTTCTGAAAAACACATGAATAACCTGTTTGTAGAAGTCTTTCTTTTCTTTCTTCAGTTTTAAAAGTCTCAATGAAGAACACTGCCAGAGGCGTGTCTCCACAACTTTCTGAGTTTAGACATGCAATCCTCCATTTAGAAATTGATCCTAAACAATATTAAACAATAACTGGACAGCCGCACTTGACTTACTACCACTAATTCTATTCATCTTTATCCGCTGTGTCTCTGTGCTCACTAGCGCCCTCTGTCTTGAGGCAGGGGTACTGCAGTAAATAAAAAGTATTAATTTTTAAAAAATATATTTTGAGCTTTATTATTGAAAAAGTACATTAGTCCTATTTAATTTATGTATTTTTTAAGCTATATTTTGACGGCTGTGCCTCACCTTCCTTAACGACACTGATAGGTAGTGGTACCAAGGGTCTTGCCTTAGGATCCACGCTGGATTAAGCTCATCACACCTATTTTGATTGAGTTAAATTGTTTAATTAAACATACATTTTTTATATTTTGTCTAAGAAAAAAAGCACCAAATTCTGCAGTTATAGGAGGTTAGGCATATAATATGTATACATAAAGTAGTCAGTCATTTTTCCAGGTCTCCAAGAAATTGGTCAAATATTCTTAAAATAAATCAAAAGAATTATTAAAATGAGCACAAAATTTTCCCAGTGGGATAAGAAAAATGGTCTTACCAAGAAATGTTATTTTTAGATAAGAATTGAGTCATGTTTTCTCAAACTAAGACTATTTCTTATTGAAAAATGTTCTTGATAAGACAGAAAATGCGACAATGTTCTTGAAACGAGGGTCTTTCTATGTTCTTAAAATTCAGTTTTTGCAGCGTAGTTTGATATAAGAACACTTCAATCTCAGTAAAAGGTGATATATTTCTGGGACAAACATTGTTTAGAATGCACATTACTCCTGTTTTTCCTGTTACTTCAAAAGAGCTGTATAATGTTGATGGATGTGTATTCCACAGCAGTACAACCCCCCATAAAAACGAAGACACTCTGAACTCAGGTGACCGCCGCTCAGATTGGCTGTGCGGAAGAGGTCATCGTCAGGACTGCGCGAGGACCAGGTGGCACTGATAATGGTCTGACATTCTCTGCTGTAGCTAAATGAAGCAGCTCTCTCAGGCTGATCGCTTTGCGTCATCCTAAGGCTACACACAGGCGAAGTCCAGAGCTCCAGTTGAAAACGAAGAAAAATTTGGCATTGACGATGTTGCCATAATTACTGTTGGACAAACACTTTGAGCACAGCTTGAGCACAGACGCCAAAAATATAAAATAATTCTCAATCCACAGTTGGGTTTGATTCCCCTAAAAGGATTTTGACCAAAGGATTCCCTCCCGAAGGAAAATAGTGAGTTTCTGTGTTGCAATGCCCAGATTTGACTATAAAGAGTTTAATCTTTTTTTTGTTGTCGTTGTTGTTGTCTGAGAAGCGCTTTGATCTCTTCAGCAGACTCGGCTTCTGTGTCATCGACTCTTGCTTTGTTTTCAGGGCTTTCAAAGTTTAAACAGGTGCGCCTTGACATCGAACAGGCTTGACAAAAAAATAGGAGACCACAGATACAAAGCGAAACTGTCTCTGTATCAGATGGATCAATGGTTTCAACCCTTGTTCATTCGTGTTCCCAATCTAAAAGAGTTTGAGTATGTTATAAACAAAACCACAAATGACAACACAAGAATTTAGTTTGGTGAAGGGCTAGTACTGTGTTGTTTCTGTAACATGTTCAAGTGGCAGCAGGGTTCATTTTGCTTAGAAAATGAAGTGGTAGCTACTAGTACCAAATGTATTAGCATCACCAGATTCTGATATTTAACTAAACGCATAATCAGTTATAAGCTATAAACTCAGCCTGAATATGGCTTCTTCCCCTACCCCAGCCCCTCTAATTGTAGGGGCATTTGGAGGGTTAAGGGTGTTTGAAATTGTTTTTTAATCGTGTATCCCCCTGACCGGCAGCTATTGATGATGTCATGGAGGGGTAGTGACGTCCGAATTTTCATTCATTCATTCATTTTCCTGACCGCTTCTTCCCTTCCGGGGTCGCGGGGGTGCCGGAGCCTAACCCGGCTACTGATGGGCAAAGGTGGGGTACACCCTGGACAGGTCGCCAGTCTGTCACAGGGCCTCAATCACACACACATTCACTCTCACATTCACACCTAGGGGCAATTTAGAGTCACCAATTAACCTATGAAGCATGTTTTTGGACGGTGGGAGGAAGCCGGAGTCCCCGGTGAAAACCCACGCATGCACGGGAAGAACATGCAAACTCCACACAGAAAGGTCCCAAATCCCCCAGCCGGGATTTGAACCGGGGCCTTCTCGCAGAGCGCTAACCACTGCGCCACCGTGCAGCCCGACGTCCGAATTTGAAGACACTATTTTTCCATAACTCTCGGTTTGGAGGGCTAAATGTAGGGGTAGGGAGAAGCTATAGGGGTAGGGGAAGAGGTTGGATTTGCCCTACGTCATTTGTAAAAAAACTACAAGCCAAACGCCAAGCGCAGGAAAGGAATCAAATCAAATTGAAAGTATTCAAGCGCAAAAGTTACAGTTAATGGCTAATACTCCATTCACATAGAACACGATTTGGACGGAAAATGTACATCTGCCTCTGTTTAGTGGGAGGAGCTACCATCAAATGTTTTTAGCCTTATTGCTACCTGGAAGATAAAGATGATGACTAGAGTTTAGGCTTACGTCTGTTTGGTGCAGCGCAATTCATGTGTTGTTCCTCTTTCCAACTCCCCTTTGGAGGAGCGGGAGAGATTTTAGAATTCCAGGTGGATGATTTTTGCTCCTGTTCTTGGCCGTGGACTGCACCTCTGGCTTGTCTTGGCTGTGGACCTCACCCCCACCTGTCCCCCTGTCCTAGCTTGCTGAACTCTATTCAAATAGGTAGTTGTAGAGTTAGATAAGCTAATTTCTCTTTAGTAGTCCTGGTAAATCACCTGTTCGTCCTGAGAGAGGATCTCTTCTTCATGTGGGAATCCTTGAGGTTTCTTCCTTTTTCGTGAATCAGGCTTTTTAGGAGTTTTTTCTTACCGGGAAGGAGGGTCTAAGGGCAGGGATAACCAGTTAAATTTAGTCTGTTTAGTTTAGTTTACCCTGCGACGGACTGGCGACCTGTCCAGGGTGAACCCCGCCCCCGCCTTCGCCCATCAGCTCCGACATCCCCGCGACCCCGAAAGGGAGAAAGCGGTCAGGAAAATGAATGAATGAATAGTTTAGTTTAGCAATCAGCTATTGTTGATATTTTATGACCAACCTGCTTCTGTACAATTAAATCAAATCAAATCTTTATTTATGAAGTACTTCTGATGGCCCACACGAGCTCAAAGCACTGTACATAGGAAGCATTTAAAAAAAACATTTAATATTTAAAATCAAATAAGTGCCAATTGTATACCATTACACCCAAGCCCCACCCCACCCACAAACCCCGACCCTAAAAAAAAAAATATTCCAAAAAAGAACCACGGCTTGGCTCTGCTGTACAGAATTGGTATTGTGGGGATCCACTCAATCCCGGCGAACTGGTAACATACTCGGGGCACCGCTACGGCTCCACACAAATTCAGGAATGCATGAAGTCCAAAGAGGCAATTGTTTTGCGATATTGGGCTATTTGAATAAAATTGAATGGGAGCTGTTCTAAGTCACAGGTAAGCACATGGTCGCATCAGGGTTCCAGGGATCGTTCAGAGACTCTCCCAGTACAGTGAGATTCTCCATCTATCTGGATGACGGTCGCTTTCAGCAGTACTTCCGTCTCTCTGTGACCTAGTTTGACGACTTCTTGTCCAGCGTTAATCCGTGGAGGGAAAATATAAAACTAACAATAAGAAAAATAAGAAAAAGAAAAATAAGAATAAGTTTGGGAGGGGCATAAATGGCAGCGATCAGTTTCTTTTCCGTGTTTGTTTTAAACCTCAGTTGCAGTCACATCATAAACATATCACTACTAAATCTGACTGGAAAGCTTTGCCAAAGTTCAGATTTTCAAACTCAGGAAATGCCAGAACTTTTGCCGCACTGCCGCTAGAGAACCATGTGGCACCCGACACTCAAAACGTACCGCAAGACCTCTTGTTGAGTCCGTATGTTGCCCCTGTTTGTAAAAATCCCATTCTTAGTAAACAACTATGGCTAGATATGGGCCGTCTACAGATGGCACTAGACTAGGGATTCTTCTTGTTTTATATTTTATCAATAACTTGATAATAAGTTGACATTCAAATTAACTGTTGGTTACAGCTCTGTGCTTATCATAGTTCATGGTAGTAACTGAATATCACCAATCAAAACATTATTTAATAAAGAAAAAAAGCACACACAAGAGAATGTGTTTAGAGTGTAGCTAGTGGTGCCAGTAGAGTGGCATGATGCACTTCCTCTAGCTTGTTTTGTTGTGTCTTTGTATAATCCAAATGAATGGTGCATTTTAGAAGAATGTGTGGTGTTATTACAGCGCAAAATTCCGAATGAAAAGCTAATGGTTTTATCAAACAGCATGACCATTAGCTTTTCATCAAAACCTAATGGTAAACCATTTAACAGTGGCATGAATCAAAGCCAAGCAGAGAAGAGAAGAGCGCTCCCGTACAGTAAATCAACTTCTTCCAAAACACAACAAGGTACAACGGGCGTTTTGAGGTATTTACTGGAAGGAAGGAGATGTGCTTTTAGGGAGACTTTTATTTGGTCAAGAAACCACAGAAATCATCGTGGCGGGTCCAGATAAACGCAACCGAGAGCAAATTCATTCAACAGAACTACATCATCCTCAATTATCCTAATGGGCCACACGGAGCTTAGAGATCAGATGTAACCTTTTACCTGGTATACTGCTCTGAATATGGACATAGAGCTGCTCTGAAAAGCTTTTTACAAAGATTCTTGGATGAGGAATACAGTTCCAATCAAACTGGATGATATCGCATCCCTCTGTCAAGAGTTTGGACGAGACCAAGAGCGAGCAAAGAAACCTCAATCCCTCAGCAAAAAGGGGGCCTCCTTCATTGGTTAAACTCTACCGTATAATGCAATAAAGTTAGCTCAAAGAGAATGGGATATTCTTTCAGGATTGTATCTCTCTCTGTAAAGATAATCCACTTAAATACCTATGCAGACAATGGCACTGTTAGACTAATTGATGCCATTCACTAAATGAATGCGGGCTTTAGTCTGACCCTGTTTAGCTGGAAAGAACATCCTGCTGGAAACGTCTTTATTCTCGCAGATATGAGGCCCAACTAACAACTGTTGTCACTGGGGGTCAAACGAGTGAAGTCTGAACAGCTATTCAACTGTCTGAAATGGATCTCTAGGAAGGATTTTTGGAAGAATCACATCGTCTATGGAGAGAATATAGTGTCAATTCTGAAAACAAAATTCCAAGTACGTAAAGTTGCGCACAGAATGAGTTTCATATCAAGAATTACGTATGAACAAATCGAATGAGACTATTTTCTAGGTAAAAATCGTAGAGTATAGTAACGGGGATCACTCCAACCCCCCGCACGCACACACCTCGGGCTCCCACAATTGAAATCAATTGTCCGTTCACATCAAATGCATTCGCGTCAAATTCATTTAAATCGTCTTTGTTTTAACAAGCGCTAAAGTAGCTGCTTGACAGCTCTCCAAAAGTCTGTTAACCTGAAGCTCCTGCTGCGTGTGGGAGGAGCTTCCGTCAAAAACTTTTCTTGACTTCCTCATATAGGACAAGAATGGTGAAATATCAGGCTTAGTTAATTTTAAGAAAAGCATCGGTACACGTCTCCGTTCCAGAGAATCTCCCAGTTAGGATCAGCCATAGCAACAGCTGTCCCGCTTAAAGCCGCTGCTCCGTAACAGAGACGCTGCAGTCACGGGACAATAGTATGGCAAGCAAAAGGGATCATAAATCACTAGGAAAAACGGGCACGGCAGTACCATCTTTTACGGATAATAATTATTTTAAATATTAAAATGTTTCCAGAGTTAGTTTCAATAAACTATTAATACAAAAAAAATAATTTCAAGTTTAATTTTAACTGTTTTATTTATGATTTAAATTGTTATTTTAAGGTGTACTCCAGATAGGTATTTTCCACACTTTTTTTAAGCATTGTTTTCTCTCAGGTTTTGTAGATTTGATCTAAAGAAATGTAAATGTATCAGAAGCTACATGTTTTATCATTTTGTTTGCATTCAAAGTTTAAAGCTGTTTTGTTTTTGTAAAAAAGGCCTCAATGAGTAAGCATTAAATATTTGTTTTGAAGCTTTTCCAAGAAATAATTTTATTCTTCTGTTTGATTTTTGCTGTTGTTTCTTTTTTTTTTTACTTTTTCTTGATTCGAAAAATGATCCATACTGTGACCCTAAAACCGTGACACAATCCGAACCGCGAGTTTTGTGAACCGTTACACCCTCTATATACTCTCTATATATTATCAATCAATAACAGATCTTTCTTTTTATTCTATTAAACTGGACTTATTATTGTACAAGAGTTTGAACTTTAAAGAAAAAAATGAGAGAAAAGTCATAAAATATCTGAGAAAATTGTACAAAGTGTGTAGTGAGGAATTCTATAGCCCTGATTTTATCTATCTTTTAGAACATAACTCCTGCAATAAACAAGGGAACATTCCAGAAAAATCTTTAATATTTGAACATTTATTCACAAATATAAGGCACTTCCATTATTTTTAACTAGAATCCTGATTAATGCAGAGACAATAACATCATCCTACGGTAGAGAACTCTAGAAATTCAACAACTGGACGTTTTGGACCAAAAGGTGTACAAATCATTTAATTTTCTAAAAAGTCAACAATGCTTCTTGGTACACAACACGACTACAAAGCCAAACTACTTTGTGGATTGTTTATAGGTATATTTTTGGCTAAATGTAATATACTGTAATTCAACAAAATAAACTGGTCCCTCTAGGTGTTGTGGGTAACAAATAGTAATAAAAACAAACTTTTACTTTTAAATACAAGCAAGGTGTTCCAACCCTTAGCGACTACAACTTAAAAGAGTAGATCTGCCACGCTTTAGGAATGTTTGGACCTGATGGGCAGAGAGTGAACCAGAAGCATATGGATAGACCATTGACTGAACCTTGTGAGTGTGATGTCACCAACAGAAAATGACCAACATCTAAAATTAAGTCAATTTGTATCGTGATGCGGACATTGCCATGTTGGAACTAGACAACACCAGTAAGCAGTGATAGGTTCGAGTTTGTCGTCATCGTTTCTATGGCAACAATGCACATTCTCACTCCCAAGTCGTCACATTTTGACGTTTGGTTAAGGACCCTCCATGTCACTTTTTGACATTTTGGGTGTCCCCAACTCGCCGTTTTTTGTCGTGTTGCTGTTTGTAAAATTAAGGTTCCGCAACCCTCGGAACACAGAAGCGGATGTAATAATGGATGCAGTACTGGACTGGTCCTCGGGACGTGTCCAGTGCCTAACCGACCCGATGCCAGTTCAGTTAGGGTATGCGGTACCAGGAGCAGTAACAGACCCTATACCAGTACCAGATTCACTGTGTGCGAACTGGACCAGACCCAAACCGGAACTGGGTTGGTTAGGGTACCGGTACTGGGTTAGGGCTCCGGTACTGGATGCGTCCCAGGGACTAGTCCGCTTCCAGTACAGCAGTACCAGTACCGGACGGGTACTGGGTTGGTTAGGTACCGTAATCCACCAGCTGCATCTGGTACCAGTTCGGCAGGGCTCTAGAGTGCGATCAATTTGGTCGCTTTTGTAACAAGATTTTTTAATGGTGCGCCTGAAAAAAAAAATTCTTGGTCGCACCAGTGCACCCAGCTGTACTGTGAGGAGAAAAAAAAAGCACACAATCTCTGCGACTCCAAAAGTCTTCTGATAGTGTGTAGTTATGAAGTGTTTGTGTAATCCATGTTTATCGTCGAAAAGCAGCTTCGGGCTCTCATTATGAGGGCGCTACGTTAGTAATATTGTGTATACCGGAGCAAAGCAGGAAAGAAAAGTCGCTTTTTTTTCGGTGTTAGAATCAGCTGATTTATGGTGACTGTGTGAACAGTAGAAGATATTGGGGTTTTAGCGTTAACTACGGTGGTCCTGGAGGTTAGATCACATTAACAAATTCATAAAAAACTCAAAAGTAAATTTAAAAAAATTAAATGAATGGCACTATATTGATCACAAAATGTTTAAAAGGTTTTTTTTTTTTTTAGTTCAAGTTTCAGCTCTGTGAAGCATTCTTAAGTCCTACTCCAACTATATTTCATCTGTTTTCAAAGCGTCTTAAAGTAATATTTTCATTATGATTCTGCTGTTTCTAGCCAAAATCTAAAAACTTATCAGTTTCTATGAAATAGTTTCTACAGAGTGACAGGAGTTCATTAGAAATTCACCTCTGAGTTGTGGGCGGGACCTTTGTGTGACATAACCCCACGCTGATATTTTATGAAATCTTTGTTGACTTGCTCTCTTGCTAGCTTACAGCCCCTCACACCCAAAGCCAACATTAGCTTGCAACAAAGATAATGAGCAATATCAGTTCTATCTAGTCGTACAGTTCTGATCCAGATTCCAGCTCAGACCAGGAAAACGAAGACATTCATGGATTTATTTGTCTAGTGGATACCTCAGAATGGGGCGGAGCAGGATGAATTAGGTTCCACCCATTTTTATTAATTTTTAAATACTATATAAATGTAGTAGTTTATCATTAGAGTAGAATTAAAGCTAAAGGGCTTTATGTTTACCAGTTTCTAAGTTTATAATTTTCAAGTCTAAATGCAGATATTGAGAGCACATATAAAGGAAAGTGACCATGTAAAAGTGCTGTTAAATGCAATGTAGTCGAGAAGGGCGGTGCACCAAACGTCTGTGCTGGTGCACCTAGGAAAAAAAGTTAGCCACACCGGTGCAACCAGAACAAAAATTTAGTCTAGAGCCCTGCAGTTTGGGTCTGGTACCGTGTCTGGTGCTGGGTTTGGGTACCGTAACAGCCAGCCAGCACGTCAAAAAACGACGAGTTGAAGACACCCAAAACGTCAAAACATGACGCGGAGAGGTCCTTATCCAAACACCAATATGTGAGGACGTGGGAGTGAGAATGTGTTGGGCAACAAAACTATGGGATTTCAGTTTTTTGGGGACCCACTCAGTCCAGTTCTCATATAGAGTCAATGGGATAGACTAAATCTGGAACACACTCGAGGGTTTGGTCGATTAGAGGTCCTAAAAGTCAAAAGTGTACATTCTAAATGTAATATATATATATATCCCTACTGCAGAGAAAATGTGCGCGGTTTTTGTTAAGAGTTTTGTTAGATCATTTTTTATTAAGTAAAGAGGTAAAATTTTGGGCTGTTTAGCGCGTTAAAAACGAGTTAATCTGACATGTGCTTGACGCCGACAATTTTTTTGACGCATTAATCGCGGATTTTTTCATACGTGCCTTTCCATACCGCGCGCGGGCGTCCCACCCTCTAACTGAATTTTGATAAAAGATTTTATTTAAAAAGCTTAGATTAAACATTCAGCAGTTCATACAATATAAAAAATGTCTTTACTCTAAAAGTCTTTCAAGGAAACATTGTTTTGTCATAAGAGGAAGTTTTGCTTGCCATATTTGTTGATGCAAAAAAATATAGAGAAGTAATATTTTAATATTAATTTAATTTTAATATTCTGAAAAACTAAAATAAAATATAAGGTTAAAATGTAAAGAAATACATATAGGGGGGCTAAAATATTTCTAAACATGACAATAACACAAAACATATTTTGTCTGTTTGCAGAAATCCAACAAAAGGTCAATAAAGTCAAAGCATTCTGCAGGGAAATTGTTTTTTTGCGCAGCTGGAGTAAATATTTTCTGATAAATCAAAGCTCTGTTGCAGTAGAACCGCAGAAACCATCAGCCGTGTCATGGTGTGGCAATGAGGTGTAATAAATATCTACTCCCATGGTCAGCTCTGCTCTTAGAGGCGAGCAGTGAAGGGTTAAAAACATTGTGGAAGTGATGCCGAGTGCTGCAGCAGCGGCGGCGGCGCCTTTTTCTCCTCCTCCTTTCATTAGCATTCTGCTCAGGGACCGGTTCATTCATAAACGGGCCTGTTGCGAGTGGGCCAGGCATCTCGAAGGGACAAAACCCCGTCCAAGGTCAGCGCGCACGGTTGCCGCAGGAAGGCACAATGGCAGAAATCCCACATGAGCGCATCGCTGCACATCCCTCATAAAAACCTGAAGGAGCGAGGAGAGCGGTGCCATGCACAGCAAAGGCCTGCCATTCATTACAGCACAGGAGGGCTGCGAGAGAGTGAGCACATACACATGGTGTCGGCTATAATGAGCTGTAAATACAGGGCTAAAAAGGGCAGAAGGTTTAAGAAAGCACTGCAGACAGACTAACCACATTAATACAGAAATGGCACGGGGGCAGGTTAGTATGGTGGCAGACCATTTCATTTATAGAATTCACTATAGAAACAAATCGGGCTTTTTGTCAATTAAATCCTCTCCTTAAAAAAAATAAAATAAAAACTGACGACAATTCTTAACCTTCTGTTGTTAAAGGGGAAATTAAAAGGAAAATAAGTCAAAGACAAACAAAGACTATTTGAAAATTAGCTCCTGTTCTTTAAATGAGTATTTATGCTAATTAGTAACATACCTTCAAATCCAGGTCTTGTTTTAAGAATACATCAGGCATGAAGGGGTTAAATATTTGTAAAAGTAAAAAAAAAAAAAAAAAAAAAAACCTCAATCTTAGATAGTCTCGTTAGCATGTATCTCACTAAAAAAGAGAGGGCTGCCAAACATGGAAAACTAAAGGGCTAAAAGATGCTAAAAGCTAGCATACAATTTTTGGCTTCTACAGCCTTGTTTCCACTGTGCGGTACGGTACGGTGAGCGTTTCCATTATGAGGTGGAACCATTGAGCCAGATCAAACTAGCCTATTTTTGGGCCCCCATTAGCCTTAGAAAAAGGAAATGGACCGGTTTGGGCGGAGCTACTGTCGTCACACTATGAAACCCGTTGATTGCAAGAAGCCCAAAAGAAAGCGCCAAGAAGGTGGCGGAATCTCCGCCATCTCTCGTACAACATTAAATGTTTAGTATTTAAGAAGTACCAAAAGCCAAGCGGAAAAAAAATAGCTACTGGATGACCTTGACTGTTGTAGATAGCTTCATTTTTGCTGTAATCATATTTCTATGACAGAAAGCTACGCAATCTAAACCGAATTGTACCATACCGATCAGAGGAAACAAGGCTTAAGATATCCAAGAGAAATAAACTAATGAAGTTTTTCTAATCTTGAGCTATAGTTATGCAAATACAAGCTGAAATATAACATCAACACGATGCACAACCTGTTCTACTCCTTGCATAGAATTATGGCCAAAATGCTAACATTAGTGTAATTTCTATGATAGAAAAAGCATTTGGTCAAAAAGAGTCAAAAACAGATTTTGTGTCATAAAAAATGTTTAATATTTAGCATACTTTCATTTACTGATATATATTAATTAATATAAAGCTAGTGTGTATATATAGCTAGTATATATATAAAGCGTACATATAGCTAGCTAATATATATACATATATATATATATATATATATATATATATATATATATCCTAGCTATATAGCTAGTATATATATATGTACTAGATATATACTAGATAAGGCTAGTATATATAAAGCTTACATATAGCTAGCTAATATATATGTATATATATATACTGCTAGCTATATATATATATATATACATAGTTTGTATATACATTTACTAGATATATACTAGATTTATATTTATACACACGTATATATATATATATATATATGTATAGCTAGTTTATATATATAGCTAGTTTATGTAAAGCTAATATTTAGTTAGCTAAGCATTTTATCGCTGCTAAAAAGTGACAAACCATTAAGAAATCAATCTGTTGTACTTTTTATGTACTCAATGTTATGAAGTTTCTTTACTTTATATTTACATTCTGTGTTTTTGTTTTTTTTTTATTTGCCCAACACAATGATGAAATGACTTTTTCTAGCTTAGCTGCTAATGCTTTTTGGCATAAAAATATGCTAGATAGCTATATTATTATATTTATCTTTGCTGTACTGTACATGAATATTTTATTTGCCAAAATTTTGGTTGACATTAGGTACGAAATGCCTTTCACATTTTATCAACTGCGCTTTTGAACTAAATAAGCTAAACCACAAAAACTAACAACGATGCTGCATTCAAGAGTGCTAAATGGATAAAACAAGTGCTGTTGTAAACCCTGGGAATTACTATCACAAATACAAGCAAAAACTGAAGTTAGTCAATGGATACTCAAAACCTTGATGTCTAGATTCTATTTAGCTGAGTTAGACCAGCCCTCAGTATTGTAAGACAAAGTTTACCTTTTTTTACTTTTTGTGTTTCTGGGAGAATTTGTTTCCCATTCCTAACTCATTTTAGTTTATTTTTCAATGCACCTTATCAAGTCACCCTAAATTGTTTCTTTCAAATTTCTCCAGAAATACTACTTTAAAAGTGCAACAGGCACCCACAAAAAGGTCTAAAAATAATTAATTTGGGCCTAAATTTGTCAGACGGTTGTATCACACAGAGCTTTGAAACATCAAGACAAGATAGACACATTTTTTTCAAGAAGCGGCACAATGTCCTAATTGCACTAAAATTGTCTCTCATTTCATTTGTGCTAAATGCCAAATAAACAGTTTACTGGAAGAGGCAGAGACAGAGATTCCTCTTTCTTGATCCCCCCCTTCAAATGGATAATATTAGAATTGGACAGTTAATCAGCCAACCAATAAATCTGCCCATTTTTTTTTTTCATCGTCATTGTCCAAGGCCTAAACATTCTAGGGCAACTGCCAGACAGGCAGATCTTTGGGCAGCTCTGTGTGGTTGTCATGGAAACAAAGACAGTAAAAAAGAACTCAAAGCAAGTTCTGCTCATCCAACAAGTAAGTTCAGCCGGCGTACCTCAGTGGATGTCTGGAAGAAGTGAACTCCTTTAGAAATCTGTTGTTATAAACTTGCTATTCATTTATAAATGTTGGAGGACACCTGAACGCAGGTGGAAGAAACAAAATATCGATTTTGTACAACGTTCAGTGAGCCCGTAGAGCGAAAACATTCAGGTACAATTTTCTCTACGGCCACACTGCAAGATCCAGGCTGTAGTTAAACACTTATACAACACGTATGGGTGATAAAGGGGAAACGCAAACGTGTCGTACTCTCCGAAAAATCTCTCCGACTGTGCAAGAGGCCGTAAGTATTCTAAGTGATCCTTACAGGCCCCGTATAGGTTTGCCCATTTTCAGTAGTGAAAATTGTTTTACTAACGACCAGATTAGGGGTCGGCAGCCTGTAACGATAAAAGAGCAATTGGGCTCGTTTTCTACTGATCAAAACCTAGAAGGAGCCACAAAGTCTAACTTTAGCCTTTAAGAAATTTCGGTTTGCATTCATGACATTCTTTTTTTTTAATTATAAATATGAATTGTGTCTCAAATTTGGCACAAACGAAAGCAAAGAGGAAAAATTTCTCAAAATGTGATCTTCTTTTTACTTATTTTCAAAATAAAATATGCTCTGTGCCAAACAGGATCATCTCAGTGCAGCCAGTGATCAATGTTGTGCAGCACAAGATAATATGTGTTTTTAACTCATAAAAGATCAAACTTTGTACCAAAGTTTTGCTTTGCATATAACATTTGTACATTCGGGAGGTAGCCTTGACCAAACAAAACATCTTCAGGTCAACAGTGGTGTAAAAACTTACTTAGTTTATCATCTATGTGCATCTCAGCCATCAATTCATAAATTTGACTAATCAAATTTAAATAAATGCTAATTAAGTACTTCTTACTTTAAAAATTGCTGTTATTTTTCTTTAATTGTTTTTTTTGTTCTTTTTCCCCTCTTTGTCCTCAGCAATCTTACACTGCTGGGTTTTGTTATTTTAGTTTGGGGTTGGATCTTGGTAGTCTTAGTTTGTGGGCTTTGTTTATTTGTTTTCTTTAGGTAGTTTTGGTTAGGCAGTCCTTAGAAGGGAGCTGCAGGTTGTGGACCCCTGGACTACAGGCACCATTATGTCACCAGTATGTTAATAAATGCGTATAAAAGCTATGGTCACATATAAAACTGCCACCCCGCGTTTGGGAGGCCTCAACAGAATCTGCCACCGCCAGAATTTTTTGAAAATCGTTGCCAACCATCAGTCAGGCGGGGATGACGTCACAATACTGAGCGGCAGCAGCTCTGATTGGACAATGTTGTTTTATTTATTGGAAGAAGGTGGATGGACGTCCGGTCATTGCCGAGCTCTCATCCACGCTCCTACCGTATGCTTTTTTGCAATCGGACAGCGTCAGTGAGACAGCACTTTTTCGCAGAGACTTCTGGGAAATTTCCAGGGCTTGGATTTTGAAATTGTCTATTCGGACATCCCGACAAAACGGCGAGCGCCCTATATCGTGCACTAAGTAGTGATGGAATTCAGACACAACCTGGGACTAAACAAAAACTAGAGGATTTGGCGTCATTGTTTTTAGACTTTAAATCAAGTTTCCATTCCTAAACATGAAGCATTAGTGATTAGTCTCTAGTATTAGTTTGAACACTTTGTGTCCAGGGGACCATATGAACAACTAATCTACCAAACCTGTGGAGCCAATCAGATTTAAAGATGATGGACACCCCCCCCTTCACTTGGATAAATATTTTTCCTATGACCAGATTGGCCACCTCTGCTAGCTATTTCCATGAGATTTAGTAGAAATGACAGATTTGTTCCTCCAAATGTTCAGCTTAAGCTCTTTTCCCAAACCTGAGAGGAACATGGCTCACTTAGCAGAGCTCCATCTGTGATGATTGGAATTTGTTTCAAGCCCCCCCCAAACGGTTGTTGCATTAAACCACTTCCCGCACACGCAGATGTCTGCGATGCATATGGAAGCTAGCTCCCTTTCTAAACCGTACGTCCCACCACTCCCAGGTCAAGCGGGCTGAAAGACGAACATGATCTCCTCGCCGTTTCGGCCACTGGCCTACTTCGATCGGCGCAGTTGCTTTCTATCACATGAAGGACAAGCGGACACGGAGTGCAAGCCAATAGGGATCAACTTTCTCGGTACCGCCGTCCCTCCAGCTCGAAAAGATCAATGCAGATGTGTGAGGTTGACAAGAATCTGGAGAGGGAGGGACGCTGTGGCCGCTGGCCTCCTTTCCACTCGAACACAACACCGGCTAAGATTAGATTTTCGGTTTGAACCGAGGATCTGTTAAAAAAAACGCTGTAAAAGGGGTTGGAGCAGCGGGAACGGGGGAAAGGAGATAAAAGGCTTAGCAGTGGTCCGACTATAGAGGATGAATAGAAGCAGGTGAGAGCTGATCAGTCCCCACTGACTCCTGATTACCAGCAGAATCCACAAATGAGTACCAATGAAGGGCCAGGGCGCAGGCATCTGCTCTGTCAGCTCATTATTACTCCAAAAATGATTGCCAACGACGAGGAAAAAAGCAAAAAAAAAAAAAAAAAAAACGCAGACATTTACGTCTCGTGCTGCGATAATGTCAGCAAGGCGCTGGGACGTTTTGAAATCAAGATAAAGTCATTGGGGGTCTTTCCCCGTGACAGGTTGATATTATTTGATAAAAAAAAATACCTTGCATCATTTCAGGTTGGAACGACACACAAAACTAAAGGGGATAGTTGAGTGAACGGTAATTTTCCCAACCTACATGGACGTTTTGACAGCGCTCGGCTGCTCAGTGGGTGGAGGCACTAGACAGCTGGCAGGATTACTGGAGTGAGTTGATTCCTGCGGCCTTTTTCTCTGACACTTAATCAGCATCTTCCAGCTTTCTTGGGTTCTTTTTTATTTATTTAAATACTTTTTGAGTCTGTAACTATAATAGTGTTCCACGTCTGGCTTCAGGAAACAGCTGCTGTCAATAGCTACCTTCCTCCTGCAAATTGGTGTCCGACTCAATAGACTTCACATGACGCGCTAAAACGTTGCTAGTTTGTCACAAAAGCTACTACCATTGACCACAAAACTGTCTAGTAATATTTTTTTTTTTAAATACAAAGGAATTGTTTTTAAAACTGCTTTCACACTATCAACCCTTTATGGTTTCAGGTTTACCTCATTTAGACTAGCAATGTGGTATGTGCTGACTCAGCATTCACACAATTACAGAGCAACACAAAAATTCACAATGTATTTTGATTTATTTTACATTATGTGTCGAATATTTATTATTGTTTAGGTACAATATTAATAATCTTTGCTTTTTACAGTGCTGGTATTCATTTTCCTCATCGTTTTTATTTAAATATCTTGCACTTATCTTTCATAAACATTGCTTTAGTCACGTGCTTCACAGGTGTACCGTTAGCATACACACCTGTTGAAGCAATCGAGGTGCTGGACGGTCGGACGCTGCACACCTCTCCGCTAGAATCGGGTGTATTTTAGCACGGTTTTGGACAGGTTACTACTATTACCGCCCTTACAAGACACGTTTTTGATACATTTAAATGGAAAAACGCGCTTTGGACCTTTGCAGGAATATTTCACTTCAATACTGTAAAGTGTGGCACAAAGCTGCTTTTCTCCACTTCAGAATATGGTGAAAGAACAATTGTTGAAGAGCTACGTTAATTCAAAAAGATTCAACACTGGGCTGTCATTACCAGATACTAGCACCTACAGTTGGAAGAGCCCAAAACGGACTTAAAACTTGCGTAGCAACAAGTTTTTTGAATGCGGAAGCCCAAAACTCGCATTTCTGAGAGTCTACATTAAGGCTGCCACGATTAGTCGACAAACTAACTATTGAAATCGTCCATGAATAATTTAAGAGTCGATTAGTCGTTACTTTATATTCTATGGAGTCAGAGTGTAGTAAAGTTGTAAGTTATTATGACATTATGCTAGTGTTTATGACTATTTTGGCATTTATTAAGGTTTTTTACGCTATTTTGGAATTTAGCTTATATTTCAGCTACATGCTAGCTGTTTTGGCTAACTTAGGCTTTTTTCCGTTTTTTAGGCTGTTCTGGAGTTTAGCTAATATTTCAGCTACATGCTAGCCATTTTGGCTAATTTTGAACTATTTCCGTTTTTAGGCTATTTTGGAGTTTAGCTAATATGTTAGCTATATGCTAGCTATTTTGACCAATTTAGGAAATTTTCTGGAATATTTCAATTACACGCTAGCTATTTTGGATAATTTAAGATTTTTTTCATTTTGGGGGGGCTATTTTGAAGTTTAGCTAATATTTCAACTGCATGCTAGCTGTTTTGGCTAACTTTGGCTAAGTTTTTTAGGCTAATTCCGCATTTAACCAATTTTTTAAGCTGGCTATCAGCTTCAGCGTTTTCAACTTTTAGCTTCAGCGATTTCAGCTATTAGCTTTAGTGATTTCAGCTATCAATTTTAGCATCTTCCGCTATCAGCACTACCATCTTCAGCGGACAAACTTAGCTTACAGCATTCACATAAACATTATTGCAGGTAATGCTATATATCTAGTTTTTGTCAGTATAAGCTAATGAAGGTTAAGATGTGTGCTTTACATCCAGTTTGCTTATGACCCGATAAATTGATCCATTGATGGCGGCTCCACTGCTGAACTCTGCCGCCATCTATAACCAGCAATGCGGGGTTCAGTGCCTTGCCCAAGAACACTTCGATTTTTCAGTCGACCGCTTTACCTCTACACCCACTTTAGCCACGCAAACTGCCATATTGGTAGAAGAACAAAAGCATCTCCAACAACTGCGATATATTTGTAAGGACTTTTACCGATAAATGAACAGCTAACTTCTGTAAATAGTAGTCTTCTTATTTGCTGGTTTTTAAATTCATTATTTAAATACATCACAAATATTTTCCAACATCCCAAAACGACCCAGCTATAGTCCCTCTTTAAGTTCGAAATTGAATTTTTCTTTTTTTTTATGATTGTGACTAATTTTTTTCTTAATTTAATACATGATCTTGAAATTTATGACCACAATTATGTCCTTTTTTGTACTTTTTAAGAGACAGGTATTGTCACTTGCTCTCCTATTTTTCTAAAAAAGTGGGAAAAAACAATTTAATAAAAATAGTTTACATTTTTACTCCTTTTGGGGGAATAAAACATGCAAGTAAATCGATTTTTGAACCCTTTTGGTTTAATTATCTCAACGTACAGATGTCCTTCGTTGGCGCTTCTTCAAAGGCGGACTGAGGACCTCACTCTGAGCTTAAGGGGAGGGTTTAGATCCGTTTTCTGTAATGTAAATCATTTCCAGATGGATCGATTATGAAATGATTTCAGGTTCTCCTTTATGTGAGCAAAGGCTCTAGAAAAGCCTGGACACCTCTAATATACTGAAAATCCGGGGATTATCTTTAAACAACCCAAAACATTCAAAAACTCGCTAACTGCCGTCAGGAACGCTAAGCTGCATCAATGAAACAACAAAAGAAAGTAGCCAAACAGGATGCCATCATTGATGTCAAATCAAAGCACTGCCTGCGGACTGAGACTCTGCAAACCAAAAAAAAATATCAAGCGCCCTCCCTGAAAATGTCAGAGACCGTCCCCTTGGTGGACAGAGGCGGTCCAGCCGGTTTGTTTGATGCTTAGGTGCGTTGCAGCTCAGTGTAATCTCAGAGAACCCCCCCACATCTGCCTAAGCGCCAGACTTGAACTGCTGGGCCTCTCCGAGACAGGTAGCCATTAACTCTGCTAGCGCTCCGGCTTGAGTCACGCCGTAACAGCGCCGGCAAGGGAGGAGAGAGAGAGGCTGTAATCAAAGAGGTGAAGGACAATAGTCACTATTAAAGAAATTAACGCAGCGACTAAATCACTGTTTTTCCTGCTAGTGCCAAGAGGTGAGGTTAGCAAATGGGCAGCAGCTGAGCGGGGGGTAAAACAGTCATTTAAGTGCAAAAGGAGCTGGAGAGCGGCGACTGGCGAGCAGCACTGCTACGTTAGTGAGACTTTAGAGCAAAAAGAATATTTCTCTCACCAATAAATATCATATTGTGAGAAAAGTTGCTGCCAAAAGAAGCCAAAAATATGGGTCCCAATCTCAACTCCTACGCCACAGAGAGGTAGGAGCTGATAAATGTAGGGATCACCATGTTTAGATTTGTGCCTCTTTGTTTGGTTCCGTCTGTAAAAACACTGTTGAATGCTAGAGGGTAGTTGTAAAACTAGCCTAGCAAACTTGCGATATTAGCATCAATAGCTGCGTTTCCATTGACTTTGTTAATTTAGGCATTTTTCAGACTATTCTGAAGTTTAGCTAATATTTCAGCAACATTCTAGCTGTTTTGGCTAACCCAAGTTTTTTTTGTTTGTTTTTTTAGGCTAATTTGGCATTTAGCTAATATTTTAGCTGACTATCAGCTTCAGCATTTTCAGCTATTAGCTTCAGCGTTTTTAGCTATCAGTGTTTTTAGCTATCAATTTCAGCATTTTCGGTTATCATCTTCAGCGTTTTTAGCTATCAATTTCAGTATTTTCAGCTATCAGTGTTTTTAGCTATCACTTTCAGCGTTTTCAGCTATCAGCTTCAGCGTTTTTAGCTATCAATTTCAGCATTTCAGCTATCAGCTTCAGCGTTTTTAGCTATGAATTTCAGCTATCAGCTTCAGCGTTTTTAGCTATCAATTTCAGCGTTTTCAGCTATCAGCTTCAGCATTTTTAGCTATCAATTTCAGCATGTCAGCTATC
Source organism: Oryzias melastigma (assembly GCF_002922805.2). Taxonomy (NCBI): domain Eukaryota; kingdom Metazoa; phylum Chordata; class Actinopteri; order Beloniformes; family Adrianichthyidae; genus Oryzias; species Oryzias melastigma. Next base: position 8,733,777 of record NC_050513.1, read on the forward strand.
AGCTTCAGCATTTTTAGCTATCAATTTCAGCGTTTTCGGCTATCAGCTTCAGCGTTTTTAGCTGTCAATTTTAGCATCTTTAGCTATCATCACTAGTATCTTCAGCAGCCAAATTCAGCTAACAGCATTATTGCAGGTAATGCTATATATCTAGTTCATAATTATGTTAAAAAATGATGGTTTTAAAGTTTTAAAAATTTCGTTTTAGTGTTCAATAAATATTTATCCTGTTGGGCCCGTTACCTAAGGTGTGTTTTGGATTTTGGCCACTTGTGCGATTGAGTTTGACACCCCTGCTCTAGAGTTTCCTGGGTCTTCCACGGGGCCTCCACCCAGTGGGACATGCCTGGAACATCTCTCTAGGGAGGCGTACAGGACGCATCCGAAACAGACGCCCGAGCCACCTTAACTGGGTCTACAATGTGAGAGGCTTGGTCACCAGGAGAGAGTTTGTTGTAGTGCCCAGGGACCTTACAGAGGAAGCTCATTTCAGCCACTTGTTCCTTTGGTCATGACCTAGAACTCATGAGACCACAGGAGAGTATTGGAATGCAGATCAACCAGGTCTCTCTTTACTATAATTATCAAAAAAAGGGTTTTCTCTTAGAGGAGGTGGTTTTTGAAGGGTATCAAAATTGACATATTTCGCAAAACTGCAATAGAAACACATTTTATTAAATAAATGACTCATGTGACCAACAATCGGATACCACCAGAGGTCCCACAGCATCACATGGCTCATCAAAAGTTGAGCATGTCATGTGGAATTGTTGGATCCACAGCTGCTCTGTAAAATCACCAACCACCATTTCCCAAAATTCCTTCATCTGTTACCGCTTTCACGCAGCTTGACGCTCGATGCCCTGAATAAGACGCCAACGTCTCCTTTGATAGATGATGAGCGCTAATGCTGGCACATATTTGAACGTATTAGCTGTAAATCAAAGAATTGTTTACATCCATCGCCGTGTTTTTGAACGACTTTTCACATGAGTTAGTTTGTGTTTATTCGCATTATTATGATTAAATGGAAACAGTGTAATTGCGGAATTGTGCTTTTTTGATATTTCTAGAATTTCGATAAAGTTTTGCGAGTATCTGTAATGGAAACGCTGCTATTGTCCGCAGCTGGTTGTTGGGAACATCTGGATACATCAACTGCAGCGCGACTGTTCAAGTCAAGCACCACTAAAATCAGCCGTAAAGCTTTAGCCCCGGTGTGACACTCGTTGAACCATCACAACTCTTTACCATTTATACAATTAATGTAATTTCAACAAATTCAAATCTAACGTCAATATGCAACACTTTACAAGTATTTACGCAAATTAACGTAAAAAAAGTGGCTTTACTAACGTATAAAGTGTTGCGTAAAGCGTTAAACCATCAGTGTGCAGATTGTTAGCATAAATTCACATAAAGAACTAACCGGTAAACCATCTAAGCTAGTTCTGAGAGGAATTTGCCAAAAACGTGGCAGCGATAGAGTATGTGCCATGCTATCTGGACTTCCGATCAAACACAAAGCGGTAAGAGTGAATGAGGTACAAAAAACTTTATGGATCCATGCTAGCTGAAGCTTCTTTTGTTGCTTCCTTCTATGGTCTATATGTAGTTGAGCATTAGTAAGCTTGTGCTAATGTTTTCCCTGTGATTTTTCTACTTATACGGAGATCCAATAACTGAAGAATAAAGCTAAAAATGTTAAATTCTCCAACAAGATTAATCAAAAATCAAATAAGCATCACATAAAAAAGATCACTTTCAAAAGCTCAACTCTGTTAATAAAAAGAATAGATCCACTAACCAATCCAACAACTCAGACTCTTCTATAACTTTAAACGTTTTTTAACATGCTCTTGTTAATCATAATTTTTAACGATATTTTAGTTATTAACTGACCAATCAGATGCCCCATAAAAACAGGTGGTCTTGCGTCCAACGTTCAAAAAGTTTGACCGCTTTTATGTAGCCAGCGGAGTGCCGACTTCCAATAAGCTCACACCTAATTGGCCAGAGTGGTTGGCATGGAAACGATGACTCTGGTTCCAACATGGGGTCGTCAATAAAAATGGTGACTGAATTGACTTAATTTTATCACAGAAGTAAGTAATTTTCAACGGCTTTTGTCAGTCCAGTTCCCTTTTTTGACTAATTATTTTTGAAGTACTCGAAGTAAGCTAACATCTGATTGGCCAGACTGGTTGCCATAGATACACTGACTCTGGTTCTAACATTGTTGCATCAACGTCGCATAAAAATGGTGACTGAATTGACTTCATTTTGTCGTAAAAGTAAGCAATTTTCTATGGCTATGTCAATCCAGTTCACTTTTTTTGTATACTTATTTTTGAAAACACATAATAAGCTCACATCTGATTGGTTAGAATGGCTGCCATAGAAACGATGACTGGTTCTAACATGGTGACGTCAACATTGCTTAAAAATGGTGAGTGAATTGACTTCATTTTGTCGTAAAAGTAAGCAATTTTCTACGGCTATGTCAGTCCAGTTCTTTTGTTTTGTATACTTATTTTTGCAAACACACAAATGGGGTTGTATAGTCAAAACTGAACCAAAAATATTAATTTCTCACTGATAATGTATGGATTTGGTTTTTTTTTTTACCTCAAATGTGACTTTTCACCTAAAGCATCAGGATTTCAAAATAAAATACATTTTAAGAGTTGTGCTAAAGTGCTAGCAAGATGTTGGGACACGAGCACGAGTTAATTAAAAAACAATTATAATTAAGCATGGAGATGGTGGTGTGGCACCACTTCAAAATAAGGTCCAAGAGCGGCAGCTTCTTAATTTGAAGCAACATCTACTATATTTCACCTGGTAAGACTCAAGCTAACATTTGAGCTAGTAGTTAGTCAACTTATTACAGCGGTAAGTAATATAACCCACAAAACACTAGTCAGGTGGTAGTATAGTGGTTTGGAGAGTGTTGCTTCTTTCTACTCTCCATTGTAATGACCTTCTTTACTGCATTATGTATTTCTTGGTGATATTTGATATAAAAGCTGTGTGAAGGTCGATTTTTTAAAATATTTTTGTTTTATATAAGCGGAAGCAGATGGCCTGTTTTTGCGCGTGCCTTTGCCACCGGTTGGGTGAATGGGGGGCGGGATTGGCCAGGCTTCTGTGAATGGAGCCATTCAAAGCAGCCGGGAGCTGTCCGTGGTGCTGAAGTCGAGGCCTTTGCTTTAGTGCGCATGCGGAGTGCCAGCAAAGAGAAAAAGGGAGACTTCCGGCAAATTAGGCAGGGAAATACCCCCCTCCCTCCCTCCCTTCTCTTCTCTTGACTTTAATGAAACGCTCTCGACGTGAAGTGGAGTGGCCACGATGAACACCTGGTGGACACACGCGGCGCTCCAGGAGTTGTTTGCGAAAGCTATCAGGAGCTGTCATAAAAGGGCGATTCCAGCAGCTCCGAGGAGGTGATCGATGCTAGCTGGCTGGGTGGAGAAGATGAAATAAAAAAAGAGGGGCCTCCATCCGCACGAGGGCCTCGACTTAAGGAGATGAATGAACATGAGGCCTGGAGTCTCCTTGAATCTGTCATCCGTTTCCATAGCGACAGGAGCACCAAAAAAAAAAGAAGGGGAGGGGGGGTTCCATCCAAAATCAACAGATGGCAGTCAACCCCCACCCCTCTTCCCCTCCCCCTTACCTTGCACTGCTCCATGCACGTCCTCGCGGAGTAAGCCCCCGGCTCGTATTTCTGCGTGAGCAGCTCAAAGTCCTCGTATTTCTCCTGCGCGTGCTGGTCGTAGCGCTGGTACGCCTGCACGCACGCGCCGCACCTGCCGGCGTCGCCATCGCCGAGCACGTCCAGGCTGCAGTTCAAGTTGTCCGGACTCGCCGAGCCGTCCAGCAAATCCAGCAGGGAGTAGGAGTTACAAAAGGAGAGGTACAAATCGCTCATGTTTACAGCCCGCGTGGCCGCGGAGGACAGGGCCGCGCACAGACCATCCGCGTCCGCCAACGTGAAGCACGCGCCGGACGGCGAGGGGTCCTGGTGGTGGTGGTGGCAAGTTTGGAGGCGCCACAAATGTTTGCTGGAGTTTCCTAGAAAAATAGCGTGGGGGGGTTCTCTGAGGCTGCTGTTCGCTGGGCGGGTCTGGGCTGACAGGAGGTGGGAGGGCGCCAACTTCTCCCGCGTGCGGGACAGTTTGGCCTCGGCGCAGAACCACAGGTGATCAGAGAGGAGGATGGTGAGGAACAAGAGGGATGCCAAGGACAGTCGCCATCTCTGCGCCCTCTCGGAGTCGGTGAATGGCTTTTGGGTGTCGCGCGCGGGCTCTAGCCAGATTTGGAAGCCGTCGTCATCTTCTTGCTGCCAACACGTCCCAGCACCCCTGGTCATATTTTGGGAACCGGCCGACTCCACCGTGGGGGCTCCTCTGCCGCAACAGTCATTGACGTCGGGGGCGCTTCGCGTTTTCCTCCCCTCAAGTGTCGGGTAGTGGGCTGTCCCGGCTCGATATCAGCGGTAATTCCCATCCAAATGAGCGGGGGCCGGGGGGGAAATCAGACGCTGGCGACCACGGGCCGCATCCTCCATGGCTGACCGGTGAAGCCTGCTGTCCTCCCGTCCGCCCTGAGCGCCGCGCCGTGCCGCGCCGCCTCTGCGTAGCCTCGACTCCGCTCCGAGGAACCACTCGCCGACGCGCTTACGTTTCCCCCGGCCTCGGTCGTGAAGGGACAAGGGCGCTGTCGTCTTCCAACATGGCGAAAGAGAGTGGCTTTGTGTCGGCTGGTGGGCCTGCAGCCTGAAGCGTCCTCCCCGCTTTATCGAGCCCTCGCCGTTTTCATCGCGCTGCCTCCATCAAGTTGCCGCCATGTTCGCCGAGAGATGGTGTGTGTTTGTGTCTGCGTCAAGCGCGCGGCACGCTGGGGCGTTTCCGGTTTCAAAATAAAACAAGACTAAAAAAAAAAATGTTTCTTCGTGTCATGTAGGATTTGGTTCGACTACGACGGCATGTTAAGACCGATTTACTTATTTTTTTTTTAAACGACGTAAAAGTTGTAAATTTACGAGAAAAAATGTAACTTTTAGTATATGTAATACTTTAAAGTCATAGGTTACATTTGAATCTGTGTTTTAGAGTCAAACATTTATTACCTTAAATAAAAAGCCAAACTTTCAACAAAAAAGTCATAAATGAACGAGAAAAATAACAAAGTTTTCTGTTTATTGGAAAGATGATTATGAGATTTAAAGAACTACATTTACAACTTTAAAACTCATAACTGTTAAATTAAAGTCGTCAATTTCTTATTTTAAAAGGCCCATGCTGAATTTATTACTTTTTCTTGTAAATTTGTGTTTTTTAAAGTCGTAAATTTATCACATTATAAGTCATAAATCTACAACGTTAACACAGGTAAATTATAATTATATTAAAATTATAAAATATCGTAACTGGTATATTACGAGCATAGTCCTATGTCTATGACTTTAAAAGTCATAGACCATATTTATAACTCATAAATCTGTGTTTTAAAGTTGTACATTTATGACTTTAAATCTTGTAAATTTAGGAGAAAAAATGTGTAACTTTTAGTATATTTAATACTTTAAAACTCATAGGTTATATTTATAACTCGTAAATCTACGTGTTTTAGAGTCGTAAATTACCTTAAATCTTGTAAATGCATGAAAAAAAGTCATTTAAAAAAAAAAAGTCGCAAATGAACAGATAAAAAAACAAAGTCGTCTGTTTATTGGAGCCGTGCTTAAAGATGAAAGACGTTTATCAGATTTAAAACACTAAATTTACAAGGTCATATGTTTTTTACTTTAAAAGCCACAGGTTAAATTTATTACTTTTTCTTGTAAATTTGTGTTTTTTAAAGTTGTAAATGTATCACTTTATAAGTCGTAAATCTACAACTTTAACACGTACATTTGCTAGAAAAATATTGTAACTGGTATATTACAAGCATAGCCATATGTTTATTACTTTAAAAGTCATAGACTACGTTTATAACTCGTAAATCTATGTTTTAAAGTCATACATTTATTACTTTAAATCCTGTAAATTTACAAGAAAAAAAAGTCAAATTAACGATAAAAAACACACCAACTTTGTCTGTTTATCAGAGCCATGCTCAAAGATGAAAGACATTCACGAGATTTAAAGTCATAAACTTACCAGGAAATCGCAAATCTCCTCCTATTACGATGTGTTTTTTTGTCCGTAATAGTTAGGTAAAATTAATCTATAGTGGAAATATTAGGGCCATCTAATAAACAAAAACTTTTTTTTTTAAATTACGACTTTAAATTCATACATTTACAAGCTTTAAACTCCTAGCTGTTACATATAAAGCCATAACTCTTAAATTAACAGAATAAAGTCATAGATTTATTACTTCAAAAGTCGTAAATCTGTAACTTTAAAACACGTAAGTTTATGAGAAAAACAGTCCTAACTGTTAAAATACGAGTATAACGCTGCATTTTTATTACTTTAAAAGTCAGAGGCTACATTTATGACATGTAAATGTACATGTTTTTAAGTCGTAAATTTATGACTTTAAATCTCGTAAATTTATGAGAAAAAATTTCATGAATTTACAAGAGAAAAATCATAAATACTTTCAAATACTTTTTGAAGTTGTGCTCAAAGATGTAAGACTTTAAAAGATTTAAAGTTTTAAATTTACAACTTTTTTGGTGACTCTAACTCTCCATCATAGGGCAATTATTTATTTTTTATTATTTTTTTTGCTTTTCTGTTGTAAATTTACGTGTTTTAAAGTCATGAATGTAATACTTTAAAAGTCGTAACACTACAACTTTAAAACGCGTACATTTTGCGTAAGAATTCATAAATGTACGATAAAAGAGTCATAAATTCTTGTTTTTATAATTACAACTTTAAATCTCGTCAAAATTTTTTCTAATTTTTTACTCTGTTGTAGTTTGGTGTTATGAATCAGGTTAGAAATGCAAAAAAAAAAAGAAAAATTCTTGGTCTCTTAGTTGTGCTTGTTGTTAGTACTGTTGCTATGAAATGCTAATAGGTAAAATTAGCTCAATCACTAGTTATTTTAAAATATTAGTGCCACTGTGTTTCTATTTTGTTTTTTTTTCTTTTAGTCTCTTTAACAAAAATAAGGGGAAAAACATTTATCAAAATTTGGGTTTTGGAGAAAAAAACAACAAAAATACATTTTTAGGTGTTGCTTGTTGTGTTACCATTTGGCTAACAATGCTAATGAATAAAATTAGCTTTTTTTTTTTTTTTTACAGTGACTGAGTATTTTTTGGAATGGGATCTTATGTCTTTTTTTCTTATTCTTTCAGCTTTTTAAGCCAAAATAAAATGTACAAACAATATTTTAAAAGGTTTTGGGAAAAAAAAATCATTTTTTGTGTAATCCGGTTATAATTGGCAACCAATACTATTTAGCAAAATTCACTTTACTAAAACCACATTAAGGAATAAAGGGAACATTACAAAAATACATTCTATACCTGAACAAATGACATATTCTTTTTGGAGTACTTTATTCTTTACATAGCTGCAAGTGCTAACAACACAACCACACAAAAGTTATTCATGGAAGTTAAATATATATTAGCCTATGGAGTTCTAGATGTGGAATCGTGCTCAAAATGAAATTGGAACAACCCACTACAGGCTGATCCAACTTGGATGTAAAGTCTTTGAAGCAAGTCAAAATGATGGTCAGTGGTGGGTGTGGCCTCCTCCTGTGTGACTTCCCTGCATTGTTTAGGTATGCTTCTGATGAGGCTGTATTGGTCTCTGGACCAAAGCATCAACTCGTGGACAGTCTGTGGTGGAACCTGTCGTCGGTGAATGGACTGAGACATGATGTCCCAGATGTTCTCTATTGGATTCAGGTCTGGGGAACAGGATGGCCAGTCCATTCCATTAATACTTCTGTCTAGCAGATCAAGCAATGTCTTGCATTAGAAGGAACTAGAGCTAATTGCACTAGAATACGATCTCACAAGAGAATTTCATCTCAACACAGAAAGGAACCAATCTGGGATTCAAACCCGTGAGGTGAGAGTGTTAACTATTATACTATTATGCTTCACATTTTCCTTTTGACAAGTAAGCCAATTCATTGAATGGCCCCATAGAAAAGCCTTATTCTAGCATTGCACAATAGTTGGAACAGGTTTTTATAGGGAGTTTAGGGATGTTGAGTTTGATAGTAAGTTGGTTGATTCTCCATTACTTGTTTTTGTGATCATTCTCGTGAATCATTTCCCTTAAAAATAAAATAAAATTTAAAAAAAATCAAAAGTTTTTGTTGTCTTTGTTCTGCTTCTCCACACTCCAACAGCAAGTCGATTATACTAATACATGGTGTGCTACATTTAGACTAAGAAAAAAAGTCCTGCTTTTTCTTTCTTTCTTTTTTTAAATTTCCATTTTAGATTAAACTGAAGTTAATTATAATTTTGTTTTAAGCACATATATTCACAGTAAAATGGGAAATCATTAATTTTTTTACCAAATTTTAAAATGATGCCTTTTAAAATAACATCACAGATGATACATGATATATATTCTTTCCCTTCTTTCTTTTTTGTCAAATATTTATCCACAATTTGACTTGGTTTTGTTTTATTTTTGTATTTTTTTGCTTTTTTTCTGTCTCTGGAATATACTAACACTAAATGTCTTCAAATAAATCATTTAATGGAAAAAAAAGAAAAACATTCATTATATATTATCCAACCTTAAATCATGACAGAAACAAACAAAATAGCTAAATTAGCCATCTATGTTTATTTTCTTGACATTTAGGGTATTTTACAATTCAAAGGCCAAATCTTATATTCAGAAACTTTTAAAATGAAATAGTAATCATATATGAAATGCAAAATAAATAACATATACAAGTTGGAAAGTGAAAATCAAATCATTGCACAAAACAAACCTCTAAATTCTTAAAAATATAGATTTTACGTATTTAAAAATAAATATTTTCTGTGGCCATAAAAACGTTTTTGTTTTTTTAAGATTAGTAGTGGGTTTTATTTTATTTTGAAAGTCCCGCCGTCCCACATCCGGTTTTCCCCCTTTCATTTCGCCCCGTCTGACAGCACACTTCCAGCTGTGACGTTATGCGCGCGCACCGCAGAGGCTGCATCCATCCTTCAAGGGCGCATCAAGTCAGAGAGACTTTGTTCCCAAAATTTACCAAAAAGGTCGGAATTTTGCCTTCAGAATTAAAGCTTTTATATATAATCCAGGGAGAAAAAAAAGTACAGTTTGAATGAACAAACGAAGAATTCATGAGCAAATTTAATGACTAAAAAAAGGCATGGATGGAACTTTTCGCAGAAACAAGATGATTTTCCAAAAGTGTGTTTTATTTTGTAGTTTTGTAGATGTTGGCTAAGCTCACAATTAGCTTTATTTCATCTTTATTACATTTTTATGGCAAACAAACAGTTCTTTGCATTTAAGTTTAATTTTTAAATTTGCGCAAAGACCCACTGAGCGGCCAAGTGGAGGAGCGTCCTCCCTAATATTGGGATGTTGTGTGTTAAAATCCCCAAATTTTCTTTTTTATTAACAATCTTCGCCAGCATAAGTGATCTGTATCTGAGAAAAATTGGCTTTTATTTTGGTAATAACTGAGATTTACACATTTTCTCCAAATCTAAAAAGAAATGTGTAACCTACCAGGAAAACACATTTCCAAAATGTATTTATTTATTTTTTCTGCTTTAGTTTTATATAAAAAAGGGCTAGCTCATTAACATTTAAAAAAAAAAAAGCAAATTTTAGTAAGTTTTTCTGCTGCACAAAATGAATAGAGACTGAGCAGGAAAATCGGAGTTAGCCTAAATAAGTTAATTCCTTGAAAAATTAATGTTTAAAAGTTCAAAAATATGGAGTCAGATTATGTAAACTAGAAAGTAGAACTATTGCTTCTTTGCAGCCCATGATCTTGTTCTATGATTTTTTGACAAACACGTTTTTTATACAGTGCCCCCTATAGGGCGAGGTTGGAACTGCTGCATTTTTTTATGTTTTTTATTGTTGCATCTAATTAACAACAAAAAACTAATTCTCTAATTTCCTTTTTCTAAACTATCCAGAAAATCCTCAAGATTTAATTTGTTTGTTAGCTGGATAAAATCCTGCAAAACAATTTAAGGCTTGCATTCATTTTTTTACTCTTTTTTTTTTTGACCAACGCAGGTTTTTGTATAGTGACCCCTATAGGCGGAGGTTAGAATTACAGACTTAACAGAAAATCAGAATTAGCTGAGACAAAGGAATACTTAAAAAAATAAGATTAAAAGTTTATAAATATGCTTTGTATTAAAGTAAATTAGGTAGCAAACCCAATTTAGGCTTCTTCTGGGTTCCCGTTTTTTTTTTTTTTTTTTTTTTTTTTTTTAGACAAACACATTTTTTGTATAGTGACCCCTATAGGTGGCGGTTGGAATTGATGCATCTAATTTTATACTTTTTTTTTTAAATGTAGAAATTTGGGGCTTTTTAAATTTATCAACAAGGATGGACATTTTTTAAGTGGTGGGTGTTTGTTTGTTTGAAGGGGCTGGGGCCTCCTCAAGCCCCCCTCTGGAAGTGGCACTGCCCCTAACGTTTAAAGGCACATAAAAAAAAAACAGAAATGTGTAGCTTGTGTCGTCAAGTATCTTCAATAAAACTAATCATATTCATGCGTCTTCATTTCTGTTCTATTTTTAAGAACCAACCTGCTCGGTCTCCTTAGCAGCTCATTCTTTGCGTGCCTGGTTGTCCAGGGGACCCACTTCAAAACCATCGGTTTGCGTTCAAGTTCGCCGCCCGCTGCCACGTCTCTCCAACGGCAACGGCTAGCCTAATTGGAGCATTTTATCCCATTAGGGTGTGGTATTCTTGCAATGCCAGCTCCCCATTTCCAGGGCTGGTAATCTGCTCCTCCAAGTCCTTTCAGAGGGGGGGCCCAACAGTTGGGTTTGTCAAGACTTCACACTCACAACTCGCCATGGGAATAAGCGCCGGTTGAGGACCATTAATTAAAGGCTGTCACTCAAACGCTCACTCTGCATCACCTAGAAATAGTCCAGAGTGGGCGACGGGTTACAGATATTTAATAAGCACTAATGAGGATCAATTTTATTTCACATATTTGAACTCCTCGTGAACAAAACCTTCCTAAAAAAAGACCTCTTTTGTAAGATTGTTCTTCTTAAGCAGCTCCTTTGAAAGTGACGGGAGGATGACACCCAGTAAAAAGGAAGAAATCCACCGGGATCCTGTCAACCAGAGCCATTAATCACACTCTATGATTGGAAACAAATCACTTTCACTTTTAAAGTGTTCATGCTGCTTTTGCACAATGGGAAGTGTCCCCCCCCCACCATGAAGATGAAAACTCTCATGGCAGAAACTCCCCAAACGCACCGCTGACATTTTTGAACATATAAGGAGAACATACCCCCATTTCTCATGCCCCTCGCCAAAATCCAAAACATTAAAGCTCAACTGAAGAGATGAAGCCCAAACTAGTTTCTATGCTCAACAGGAATGATGAGAATCAAGCTTGTGATGTCATTGTGATGTCATCTAGGTAGATTTAAGATAATAACACAAGCAGGAAAAAAAGGGTATCTTTGGTGACATGGCATTAAATGAGGGAAAAAGTCTAACATGTAAGTTAATCTATTATTAGAAAACACTTTTTTTTTAAAGAAATCTAGTCTTTCTTTCACAATTTACCTTTTTTAATTAAATACATATTGATTTAAATGGAGAGTGCTTAAGTAATCCTTTCAAAATCTTTTTCTATTTATTTTAACAAAAATCTTGTTAATTATTATAATCCTAAATGAATTTCAAAACAAGATAAATTCAAGTAATTGCTTTTTAATTTTTAATAAAACACATTTAAAAAGATGTGTACATTTTCCATTAGTATAAAAATGTAATTGCCATAAATCTTTTTAATGAAAAATATTCAATGCATTAAAACAAAATATTTTATATTTAAAAAATATATACAAAATAAGATAATTAGTTTTTGATGCTGGAAAATTGAAATACTCCTAAATCTTCAGCCAGATTTAAACATTTTTTTGGACTTAAACAAAAAAGTTTAGTAGAAAATATTTTTGAAACAGTTAAAAAAAAGAAAAGTTTTACTTTGTAAAATGTAATGAAAAAAAATGGTTATGCCAACAAAAACAATTTTCTTTTTAAATAACAATGAAAAAAATAAACTTTTATGATTGTAATTGTTAATTCTTATGTTTTGAAAGAACAAAATATATGTTTTTATGGTTAAAAAAATGTGGATTTAATTAATTTTACATTTTAAATTCATTTTTTATTGGATTTGTTTTAAACTTAGCAAACTGCCACAAGAGTTTAGTGATCAACAAATTTAAAGTAGTCGAGGAACCAAAAAAGATTGTGGCCTTGAGTTACAAACCTGAGTTACACTGCCTGTTGCTAAAACAAAGACTGATATCCAATAAAGTTCACACTTTCCAGGTTTATTTTTTTTTTTTTTGTTGTCTGTTTTTTACCATTCTGCATTAAGCCACTTTATTAAGCCACATATTATCATTTTTATCAATTTCTTTTTTGCTTAAAATACATTAATTCCAAAGATCTAAAGATGAGTCCAAAACAATAAATAGCTGCCTCAAATATTAGAAATCTGGTTGAGATGAAATACAAAAAAATTCTGTATGAAAGCCAGTTTGTTTAAAAACTAGAAAATTTGAGAAACAATCTTTATGAGTTAAAACTTTACTGTTCACAAATATATATATAAAAATTAAAATTAACCTCGTATATACATGTAGTATATATATCAAGTAGATATATATGTAAGTATATGCATATATTAAAGTGCATGTATATATATATATATATATATATATATATATATATATATA
>NC_050513.1:8746801-8748971 GCF_002922805.2 Oryzias melastigma
CCAGAGGTCAGTGAACGCACCGTGCGCAGATTCTTGTCTGCTGTGGGATCTGTCAGTCAACCTGTTCAGAGGTTTAAGGAAAATAAAGGGACGGGTGCATGAGAGAGAATTAAAGCGTTTCAGGAGCGTAATAATAGTTATAATTAATTAATAATAATTAATTAATAAGTTATAATTTTGTTAAAAACATTGCATTTGGTCATTACCTCAAAATGTGACAAGATCTGTTGAGAATAATAAAGTTCTGAATATTGATATCTGTTTCCTAGCTTGTTGTCATTATTGATAATTATGCTAAGTAACCAGTGTCTTCACATAGAGAAGTATCATTATTCACTATTAATAATGTAGAACTAAAGGCAAACTAAGGAAAATGTATTATTTCAATTTGGTTGCCCTTCGTATGATTCAGTACCCATGAAGTAGCCCGCAGTTTCAAAAAGGTTGGTGACCCCTGATCTTAACACTACTAACCAGCCCAGAAACTTGGGTGTAGTGATAGACAGACCTACTTTTTGATAACAACATTAAGGATTGCTGGCAAGTATTTGTTCAGCCAGTCATACTTTTATTTGAATCATAGACAGTATTTAATAATAAATTACTAGAAAAGCGGGGGCTGCACGGTGGCGCAGTGGTTAGCGCTCTTGCCTCACAGCTAGAAGGCCCCAGTTTGACTCCCGGCTGGGACCTTTCTGTGTGGAGTTTGCATGTTCTTTCTGTGTGGAGTTTGCATGCGTGGGTTTTCACCGGGGACTCCGGCTTCCTCCCACTGTCCAAAAAACATGCCTCATAGGTTAATTGGTGACTCTAAATTGCCCCTAGGTGTGAATGTGAGGATGACTGTGTGTGTGATTGAGGCCCTGCGACGGACTGGCGACCTGTCCAGGGTGAACCCCGCGTTCGCCCATCAGCAGCCGGGTTAGGCACCGGCACCCCCGCGACCCCGAAAGGGACGAAGCGGCCAAGAAGATGGATGGATGGATAGAAAAGCACTCCTAGATCTCAGTCCTCCGTCAAAGAGTGCAGAGTCCTTTAAAAAAAAAATGTCAACCTCATGAAAGATGAAGCCCATAAAACATTGGTGGACATTTAAGACTGTGCATCACTTTTTGTTACTTCTTCTTCTCACCAGAAGCAGATTAAAGACAAAATTTTGGACTATATTACCACTTTATATGCTTGCCTGTATACTACCCACCAATCTAGTGACTTTCTTAGAAAGAGAGAATGCTACAGCCTTGCACGCAGGTAGAATGGCTAGTCAGGCAGAAAGTTCCTGTGTCTGAGCTACACAAATACACAAATAAGCTCAAGCACATTACTTCATACATCAATGGTGTTCAAAACGATTGGCCTTTAATGAGCAAATTGCATTAGCCTTTCTTTAATAAGTGCATGGGATCCGATTATATGTAACTTCCCTCTTGTGTAAACCCAGTGTCATAGAATATATGGCATATACCGTCATATAACGTCATAATACCTTTTAATAATCAATTTACAGATAAGGAAAAAAAAGTGTTAAAATTGTTAAGCAGTGCATTTTGCTTTAACATCCAGAACAATAACACAATACTCGCAAACATTAGCTTGGGTAAACAATTTATTTAATCAAAATACCATGTGAAATGTACATGCATACTGCAGGGTAAATATTTAAATGTTCCAACATAGAGGTCTAGGATTAGATTAGATTAGATTAGATTAGATTAGATTAGATTAGATTAGATTAGATTCAGCTTCATTGTCATTACACATGTATGAGTACAAGGCAACGAAATGCAGTTTGGCATCCAACCAGAAGAGCAATAGGCAGTAAGAGCAAGTGGTATAAATATTATTATAAATAAGTATGGTACAGGTTATTATACAGTATATGGGAAGTATTTACAGATCACTAAAAAAACTGAGCAAGATATACATAATGACTGAGGTACTTTGAACATATTATACAGATGAATGATTCGTTAAAAAAAGGGGGAGAAGACTATAAACAGAGATTAGTGAATATACTTTACAAAAGAGAGATATATGATGTTAAATAAATAAGGCTATGTTAAATAAATAGGAGGGCACGTGATCATGCTGGAGGGCACGTGATCATGCTGTAGCGTCGCGAGACTGACAGGTGTGTGGGTGAGTAAATCTGGCGGCGCGTGAGTAGCTA
>NC_050513.1:8749037-8761675 GCF_002922805.2 Oryzias melastigma
AATAAATAAGGCTATACAAAACGGATGACAATGTCAATTTACAGTGCAAAAAAAAGCAGAATAGTATTGTTTGGAAGTTAAACTGTGCAAGCAGGATGTAGTATGTGCAATGTAGATCAATAGTGCCGGAGATGAAAGTGTAAGTTAGTGACAGATGCCTGTGAGTTGGTGAGTGGGGGGGTCAGCGGGGGCCACCGGGGACAAAGTTCAGGAGAGTCACAGCTCTGGGGAAAAAGCTGTTCCTCAGTCTGCTGGTCCTTGTCCGTAGGCTTCTGAAGCGCCTGCCTGAGGGCAGGAGGGAAAATAATCCACATGCTGGGTGGGAGGAGTCTTTCAGAATGCTGCGGGCCCAACGCAGACACCGCTTCTTCTGGACGTCCTCAATGGCAGGGAGAAGAGTTCCTGTGATGCGGTGGGCCAATTTCACCACCCGCTGCAGGTGTTTGCGCTCTGCAGCAGAGCAGTTTCCGTACCAAACAGTTACACAGTTTGTTAGGATGCTCTCTATCACGCAGTGGTAGAAGTTCACCAGGATGGCTGAAGACAGGTGGATTTTCTTCAGTGTCCTCAGGAAAAAGAGGCGCTGGTGAGCCTTTTTGATTAGGCTGGAGGTGTTGGTGGTCCAGGACAGGTCCTCTGAGATGTGGGTCCCCGGGAACTTAAAGCTGGAGACACGCTCGACAGCCATTCCATCCATATTAATGGAGTCATGCGTGCCTCTTTTCTCCTTCCTGAAGTCCACAATGAGCTCCTTGGTCTTGCTGGTGTTAAGGAGCACGTTATTGTCGGCGCACCATGTGGTCAGGTGCTGTACCTCTTCTCTGTAGGCTGTCTCATCGTTGTTTGTGATGAGACCAATCACGGTGGTGTCGTCTGCGAACTTGATGATGGAGTTGGATCCATGCACCGGTCTGCAGTCGTATGTGAAGAGGGAGTACAGAAAGGGGCTCAGCACACAGCCCTGTGACACACCGGTGTTGAGTGTGACAGTGGTGGAGCAGATGAGGCCTGACCTCACGTGTTGTGGTCTGTTGGTCAGAAAGTCCATAATCCAGTTGCAGAGGGCGGTGTTTGTGCCCAGGGCTCCAAGTTTGGAGATCAGCTTGGAGGGGATGACAGTATTAAATGCTGAGCTGAAGTCAACAAACAGCAAACGAGCATAGGTGTTGTTACTGTCCAGGTGTGAGAGCACAGAGTGCAGTGCTGTGGAGACTGCATCATCTATGCTTCTGTTGCTCCGGTAGGCAAACTGGTGTGGGTCCAGTGTGGGAGGAAGGGAGTTCTTCAGGTGCACCAGGACCAGTTGCTCGAAGCACTTCGTAATGATGGGTGCGAGTGCTACAGGGCGGTAGTCATTGAGGCACGTCGGGTTGGAGTGTTTTGGCACTGGCACGATGTCGCTTTAAAGCATGTTGGCACAGCTGCTTGTGTAACTCCACGTACCTGTACGCTAGGTAGGAGGCTACTTATGCTCAAAGAATTTATGTTTATTCGCTAAGTTCGTGAAGGAGGAATGCTGTATTTAATACTGACTTAGTACACCCTCCCAACCCACAATGACACACTCAAAACGAGTTTAAATGTAAAATAAAGAATCTGTATTAAATTAAAAAAATATCAGGTACACATAAAAAAAAAGGTAAACAATAAATCTCAAAACAAATTGTGAGGATTAATTTCACTTATGGTTCAACAGTGTGGAAAAAAAAAACAATATGCAGAACATTTCTTCATAATAATCACACAAGAAACAATAACAGATTCCGAATCAACCCTTAACGACTCTATGTTGGATCCAACACTAATTCGCAATAAATGTCCAAAAAAAGTACAGTCTTTAAACTCTGAGATCTCAGGGGGGAAAAATATTTAAAAAAAAAATAGGGGAAAATATCTCCAGCGGCGGAGAAGAAAAAAATGCGCAATTGAAACGAGAACAGAAAAGTTACTTGGGAGATCCTAGGAATGGGAACTCCAGCTTAACCTCCTTCCGGTTGGGAGCGGTGCATCCAGGAAAACAGGTGAGGCCACAGCAACAGCACGGATTCTGCTTTGATCTTCCAGAGCACGGCTCGCTCTCTGAAGGGGTGGAAAAAAACCAGCCTGCACACATGTGCGAGGCAGTTAGCCGACTCGAGATATCCTTTTTACATTCATTCTTAAATAATATCTGACACACTTGTACTTTTCAAAATAAATAAATAAAATCCCTCTTTCTTAAATGGTATTTCTGTTAAATTAAATAAAACAAATTTTACAGCAAACATGTACTTTCCTCAGCTCCACAAGCTAGCACTTTAGCGGGTTCGAGTGCTAAGCTCAGTAAACGTCAGAACTAAACTCACAACTCACCACGGTATCTTCAAAATCGGACTTTTGAAAATCTTGAAACAATCTACAAGTATCTGGAACAGGTGCTGAATTGTGTACAGCAGTATCTTTTCATTAAAGCCACTTCTCCTTCGGTGTCGTCTCGTTTCGTCTCGTTGTCTCACTGGGGTCTGAGTAGGAAACGTTCTTCCTGCTAGAAGCTTTAAGGGCTTCTCTCAGAAACATATCGCCCCCTAGTGTTGGACCACCAGTACTGCAGAGTTAAAACAGTCCAAGAGAGCACTTCAGATTTTAATCAGGGTTACACTTGGGCGAGGGACAGATTGAAAATGTCTGTGAAGATCCCAGTGAGCTGCTCCGCACATGCTCTGAGCACACGTCCTGGGATGCCGCCGGGTCCAGCAGCCCTGCGTGTGTTGATTCTGCTCAGTGCCGTGTGGACATCAGTGGGGGAGATTGAGAGGAGCTGGTGGTCTGCAGGGAGCGTTGTCTTGGTGGCAGCGTCTCTGTTGTTCCTCTCGAAGCAAGCATAGAAGTGATTTAGCTCGTTCAGGAAGGAGACGTCCGTGGCTGTGGGGGTGGGGTTGCTGGGTCTGTAGTTCGTGATGGCCTGGATGCCTTGCCACATGCGTCGGGGGTCAGATTCGGAAAAGTGATTGCTAGATATTTGGAAAACAGCTATACATAACTTCAGCCACATGCCCCCAGCCCAGTGTCATTGGAAAAGGCATCACTTCCGTGGTTTAGTGCAGTGTTTCCCAACCCTGGTCCTCAGGGCACACTGTCCGGCGTTTTTTTAGTCCAACCCTGCTCAAACACACCTGCCTTTGATGACCGTCATCATCAGGCTTCTGCTGAGCCTGATGATGAGCTGAATCAGGTGTGCATTAGCAGGGCAACATGGAAAACATGCAGGACAGTGTGCCCCGAGGACCAGGGTTGGGAAACACTGGTTTAGTGCATGCCCTCTGATTGCTCGGTCCAGCCTTCTCCTCGTCAACATCCTTTAGAACATGAAGAGACCGTCCAAAAAGTTGAAAAGTTGTAAAAAAGTTGTTTTTCTTATAAGAGAACTACCACAAAATGGACAAAACATCCCCAGTTGTTAATCTGCTGACTGGAATGAATCTGTAACTTAACAGCTTCCTGTTAGCTGTGACTGAACTGCTACCTGTTTATGCGGTCTTCTTCCCACCCAACTCCACAGAATCAGTTAAGGGTAATGTCTTTGGTCAAACTTGTAAAAGTTGTTGTGTTCGTGTTCTAAATAATCAGACCATGTGCAGTTGCTAAATCTGCATTTTTTAATCACCAACTTCTTCTGCAGTTTTACATCCATCATGCAGTTACCACAACTCCCAAACCAACCGGTTGCGCCACCTAGTGGTGCAGATAAATCACAGTTTATAATCACAACATCCCCCTTTTTCTGAGGCAAATCCAATAAAGTAAACAATCTCATATTTAATAACTATAACCATTATCATTTTAAATAACCCCCAAAGTAGCATTTTAGCTTGCTGAACTTAACTCAAACCTGTAACATTTCTCTGCTACAATAACATTCACCATCATCCATTTTCAAAAAAGTTAACATGGATGGCATTATTAGTTATTTATTTATAAGTTCAGTCTATCAGGCTTTCCGATTTTTCTTGAGGATCATCTCAACTCAGGAATCTGTGTGGGATTATCGGCATCTTTGTCCATCACTGCTGTGGTGTGATGAACAAATCAACCGCTTGCGCCATCTAGTTGTGCAGATAATTCACAGTTTATAATCACAACAAAAGCGTTTTGGTAAACCTACACTTGCTGTCACTGCGCCTGAATATACTTTTTGTCTTATTTCAGGTTGATCAACTGCAGTTTGTCAGAGATCAGCTGTAAATCTCTGATCTCCGTTCTGAAGAACAACCCATCCAGACTGACTAAACTGGACCTGAGCAAAAACCACCTGCTGGACCCAGGAGTTCTTCATCTCTGTGATTTTCTGGAGAATCCAGACTGCAGACTGCAGACTGCAGACTCTGAGGTCAGTCTCCATGTTTCAGTTTTGTTAAGATCAATATGATTACAATGTGTTGACACTAAACTTTAGACTTGAGGCTGCTATTCTCATGCTGCATGGTGACCATCTTCATGCTGAAGGCAGTTTTTTTCTTCTGAGCTTTAGTCCATTAACTATTGAAGAAGATCTTATGTATAAATGTCTCTTTCCATAATATTCATTGCTGATGTCAGTTTCTTTCAGGACTTATCTTTTCTTTGTTCCACAAATGTCTTCTTTTCTTTCTGCAGCTCCTTGATGCAAAGCTGTCTTTTGACATTTCTGCTCCACAAAGTTTTGCTTGCAGCCATCAGCTCTTCTCTCCAGCAGAGGCAGGCACTGCAAACAGGCTTGACCTATTTCCGGTGGCTTGCCTGACTCAAATCCCATGGGCCATGACCAAATCTCGTGGGTCATGGCTCAAATCTCATGAGCCATGGCCAAAACTTGTGGCCACAGCCGTGAGCTGTGACCTAAGAGCTGGCTCATCGAAGCTTTAATGCCATTTTATACCATAAATTGAACATTCGAGCACCTTTTGACATGGTGGATTCATTTTGTTCTGTAGTATTGTTGTTCTTCAATCTGAGGTTCGACTATCGGACGGACTCTCCTCTCCAGTATGCTGGCATAGACTTTCCTAGGAAGGCTGAGGAGTGTGATTCCCTGGTAGTTGGAACACACCCTCTGGTCTCCCTTCTGGAAAAGGGGAACCACCACCCCAGTCTGCAAGTCCAGTGGTACGGTTCCTGTCTGCCACGCAATGCTACAGAGACGTGTCAGCCAAGACACTCCTACAACATCCAGAGACTTGAGGTACTAGGGGCGAACCTCATCCACCCCCGGAGCCTTGCCACCAAGGAGCTCTTTGTCTAGCTCGGTGACCTCAGCCCGGGTGATGGACAGTTCCACCTCAATGTCCTCAGCCTCTGCTTCCTCAACGGAAGGCGTGTCAGCAGGGTTGAGGAGATCCTCAAAGTATTCCTTCCACCGCCCGACAATGTCCCCAGTTGAGGTCAGCAGATCCCCACCTGCACCGAAAATGGTGCCTGTAGAAAAATGCTTTCCCCTCCTGAGTTGCCGGATAGTTTGCAAGAATCTTTTTGAGGCCAACCGATAGTCCTTCTCCATAGCCTCACCAAACTCCTCCCAGGACTGAGTTTTTGCCTCTAAAACAGCCCGGGCCGCAGCTCTCTTAGACTGCCGGTATCTGTCAGCTGCCCCTGGAGTCCCACAAGCCAGCCAGGCCTGATAGGACTCCTTCTTCAACTTGACGGCATCCCTTACTTCTGGTGTCCACCACCGGGATCAGGGCACCACGACAGGCACCAAAGACCATGCGGTCACAGCTCCGGGAGGCAGCAGAGACAATAGAGGTGGAGAACATGGTCCACTCGGACTCAACCTCCCTCGGTACCTGCTTGAAGCTTTCCCGGATGTGGGAGTTAAAGACCCCCCTGACGGAGAGCTCAGCCAGACGTTCCCAGCAGACCCTCACAGCACGTTTAGGTCTGCCAAGTCTTTCCATCCTCCTCCCCCGCCAGCGAATCCAACTCACCACCAGGTAGTGATCAGTGGACAGGTCAGCCCCTCTCTTTACCCGAGTGTCCAGAACACACGGCCGGAGATCGCCTGAAACAACTACAAAGTTGATCATCGATCTCCTGCCTAGGGTGTCCTGATGTCAGGTGTATTGAAAGTAAATCTCTCAATGATTCTGCTTTTACTGAATAAAACTGTTCCTTCCTCATCAAGTCTTTCCTTCACAATGAGAAAAAAAAATTCTGTTTCTTCGAAACTCTTGTCAGACATGTGGTTCACTCAACAAAGAAATTAATATTTAATCAAATATTAGTATCCTTGTTGTGGAAAAATGTTGAATCCGATGGAAGAGCAGACACATCTTAAGATTAACACAAGTGTTTAATAGCAAAACCAGAATAATACACCCATTGCACGCAAGCGTTTAGGGAAGCTCCTTCATGGAGGGTTCCAACGAAATGACAAGATTCTGGGGCTTTTATGGGGTTGCTCAAACCATTTGGGAATGTTTACATTTCAATCGGTATCCTGCCCTCCTGCTGGGGACAGCGTATCGTAAACCCTTTCATCAATTTCTTTCACAGAGGACAATTCAGAGGCATGTGTTAATCTGTTTCACATCAGCCATCTCCTAAGTTGGAATTCTAGACTGTTTTACATACATTCAGAGGCATGTGTTAATGAGCACACTAGGTTCATTCAAATGTTACAGAGCTTCATTGAAAGGTTACATATAAGAATAAAATGGAATTAGAATTTAATCAAAAATATTCTTGTACAATCTTACTATCATTTTTTTTATTTTCAATTTTTACTCACAAAAAGCAGTCCGCCTGATTGATCCGCAGCACGTCCTTTGTCATGGTAACAAAGGATGCCTTGACAGCGCTGCAGAGCCGCAGAAGGATTTTTTGTTTTTAACTTAAAACAAATGAAAGTAGCCTACCAATAGGCCTATTTAATAAAACACTTATTTACTTTTTTCCCTTGTTGAGTGAACATCGTATTAGCAGATCAATATCCTTTGATGTGTGGCTTTTAGCAGTGATGAAGGGATTTCCTGAATCAGCTGTTTGACAAACACAAAAATTGGCGAGAGGAGTTTAAAAAAACAAAAAAAATGCTTTTATGGTGGTAGGAAGAAGCAGTTTCATTTAGTAAATGTAGGGAAGACACAGGGAAATCTTCTCCACAAGTAAAAGGCTACTCTTCCTGCAAGATTCACCTGTTTGGACTCTCAGAGTCTCCGAAGCGAGTGAAGCCAAAGGAACACTCAATTCTTTTAGAAGAATTTTTCATTACTTTTCCTTACACAGCAAATTGACATTAACTGTCAACATGCTCATGCACTCTGCCCTTCTTTTCCTTCTTTCATGCACACGCACTCTTTTCCCCCCACCCCCTAATGCACCGCTATCATCTCTAAACAGTCAAAAAAAAAAAAAAAAAAAAATAGCCAAGTGAGAAATGGGAGAAGGGAACTCTCGTTTAAAAACAATCTAAGGGCTGATTGAAGTCTTATTTACTTTCACGGGCAGAGTAATGGCACAACATGTCAAACTTGATCGTAACATTTTAATAAAAATGGTGACCGAGGCGTATACCTACATTTTAACAAAAGCTAAAAACAAAAAACATAGGAAAACCAGCACAATTTCCTCTATTCAAATCTTATGGCTTAGTTTAAACTTCCCGGTTAACCTCGCTCGTGGATTTCGTTCCAGCGAGGGAACATCCGCAGAGTGACAGCTCGTCAGCTGTGTGTCACAAATGGGCAGACAGCTGGTTCCAGTTGCAGCAGGTTTATTGATGAGAGACAGGCAGGCAGAAGCCAGGCCAAACTAAGAGTCCACAGGGTTAACTTAGAGCAATGTCCAGGCAAGTGGTCGGGGCAGGCTGCGGGGAGGCAGAGTCAGGAACGAAGCAGGCATCTGACGAAGTAGGCCGACTCACCTTCCATCATCACTGGGGGCACCCCAACTTCTGATGGCTCAGAACAAGACTCCGCATCCGGGAGACCACCGGCAGGTTTCAGCAACGAGACATGGAAGGTGGGTGAGAAGCAGTACTCAGGAGGCAACTGCAGGCGATAGGACACAGGGGTGATCTGCCTGAGAATATTGAACAGACCCACATACCTCGGACTAAGCTTCTTGTAGTCGGAGGTCTTGGATTGAGAGCCAGACCCACTGGCCGGGAACCAGATCGGGCCCTGCATGCCGGCGCCGATCGGCCTGCACCTGGGTTCGCCAAAAAAGCACGTTGGAGCTGAATGTGTACCACCTCCCACGTTTCCTCACAGACGCTGAACCACTTGTCCACAGTCGACAGCTCCGTAGATCCGCCCGATCAGGGGAAGAATAGAGGTTGAACCTCCAGCACACACTGAAAGGGGGTGAGTCCCATGGCAGCCTTCTTGGGGGAATATTGAGCATATTCGGCCCAAACACAGAATCGACTCCAGTCCTCTTGGTGTTGACTACAGTAGGTACGGAGGAACCTTGTGATTTCCTGGTTCAGGCATTCCCCTTGGCCGTTAGATTGAGGATGGTAGGCAGAAGTGAGGCTCAGCTTTATACCCAGACTTCTGCACATGGCTTGCCACACCCGAGAGGTGAACTGCGGGCCACGATCCGACACGATGTCCTCCAGGAGACTGTACTGCCAGAACACGTGTTTGAAAAGCTGCTCTGTGGTTTCCAGTGTCGTGGGCAGCTTGGGCAACGGAATCAGTCGGCAGGCTTTTGAAAAACGGTCAATAACAGAGGATGGTGGTATTACCTCTCGACCAGGGCAGATCAGTGATGAAGTCCACTGATGTGTGACCACATTTAGCTGTTTGTCAGGCAACACACCGGGTGACGTACTGCGCTACGTCTGCCTTCAATGTGGGCCACCAGCGGTTAAAGCTTGTGTGCTGGCCATACCTTGGTGTCCGGCTGCTGGAGAGTCATGCATGAGGTGGAGAACCCATTGCCGATGAGGAACATACACCTTATCAACTGGGAAGGACGGTGGTGGAGCCTCCGATGCGTTAAGCTCAGCCAGCTCAGTCATTACGTCCCACTCCACAGGAGCCAGGATCAATGATGAGGGCAGGACAGTCTCTGGTGCTCCCGACCCCTCCCCAGAGTCCATTCTTTGAGCCTGCACGATAGGTGATCTGGAAGCAGAAGCGTGAGAAGAACAGGAACCAATGTGAACCGATGAGCTAGCCCTGGAGATCATGGGGGAGTGGTCGCGCGGCTGGCGTGTTCTCAGCAGGTTGTCAAGTTTGATGGGGAGAGCGATGAGGTTATCTAATGACAGTCCCTCGTCGCGACACGCCAGCTCTCACTGCAGTTCTGTGGTAAGTCCCTCTCGAAAGGCCATTGTCATCGCGCTGCTTGATCAGTCTGTGCGCGCTGCCTGAGTTCTGAAGCTCAGCTAATAAGCGGCGGTGGTCTGCCGCCCCTGCTTGATGCCGTACAGCTGTTCTCCAGAGTCTGTTCCGTTCGCGGGATTGTTTAACACCTCCAGTAACTGCTGCGTGAAGGCAGGGTATGAATGAAAGTGTAACGATCCCTTAGTCCAGAGCACAGCTATCCATTCACGTGCAGCCCCGGTCAGTAGAGAGCACACCAGAGACACTTTGGCATCCTCAGTCAGGTTCGGCTCGGTTGTTGCCGCAGAAACAGATCACACTGCATGAGAAACCCAATGCATTCCTCCGGATCTCCGTTGAACTTGTCCAGAAGTGCGATCTGTGGATCCAGTGTGTGAGCAGGTGTCGGATCTCCAGGAAACTGGAGAGGCCGCAGAGGAGGCGCTGCTGACAGGTGGGTTAAGCTGCAGGCGTGACATGATGGCCTCAGTTCCAGTGTTCAGACGTTGAAGCTGGCAACCATGTTCCAGCAAAAATACAGCAAATCCCGCCAGGTTTGTCGGGGTGGCAACTCCTGCTGCTAGATCCATGTTTGGCGAAGTATTCTGTCAGAAACAGGCAGACAGCTGGCTCCAGTTGCAGCAGATTTATTGATGAGAGACAGGTAGGCAGAGGCCAGGCTGAATTAAAGCCTCGTTCCCACTGAGGGGTCCGGTATGGCCTGGTCTGGTAAGGAGCTCTGGAGGAATTTAATGTTGTTTACAAGAGATTGCAGGCAGTTAAGAAGAACACTGCCATAGAGAGGAAAACTGAATCGCTAGCTAAGCACTATACTGGTGCTTTCTAATGTCATCATTTTCTACCAATCAATGGGCAGCTACAGCAGGTCCGCCCCAACTGACCCAGTCTCCTCTTGATGTGGACCTGCAGCCGATCAGGACCCTCAAGAGGTATGGGTCGAAACTGTGTAAGGGGTCGATTTTACAACGGAAAAGCTCAAAATAGCAGACCGGACCAAACTGTACTGGGCCTCTCAGTGGGAACAAGGCTTTTGCTTCCACAAAGTTAACTTTGAGTAATGTCCAGGCAAGTGGTCGGGGCAGGCGGTAAGGAGGCAGAGTCAGGAACGAATCAGGATCAGGTCACATGTGATGAGATCAGAGTTTAAACACTTGATATGCAGATCGACACTTTTATGTAAGTATGGATACAAGCTCCTCAAGAGTCCATGAAATAAGTTGTGGGGGTCCCCAAGGATCGATTTTAGGTCCCATTCTTTTTTATTTTTATATGCTGACTCATGGGGATGTCATCAGGATACACGGCGTTGACTTTCACAGCTACGTTGATGATACACAACTTTACATCGCTCTGTCTCCTGATTTTAAATTGTATTTTAGGCATTAAGTCATGGATGGTAGAGAACTTCTTACGGCTCAACCAGGTTAAAACAGTTTTAATCATCGGTTCTAAAGACAAATGAGATATGATTTTACCAAAACTTAAGTCATTTTAAACCTTCTCACTATGTGAGAAATGAGGGTGTACTTTTTGACTCTGAGCTGAATTTCCTCCCTCATATTAAAAATCTTGTTACGACAGGATTTTATTATCTTAAAAACATTGTCAGAGTCTGTCCATTCCTCTCTCTTGCCAGCACAGAGGTGTAAATGTTTCAATGGTTTGGGACCTTTTTATTTAAGTGATCTTGTCTTAAAGTATGAACCGTTGCGGACCCTGTGGTCGTCCAGCACTGGACTTTTAGTTGTTCCCAAGGTGAGGACCAAAACGCATGGTGAAGCTTCGTTCTGCCATCACGGTCATCACCTCTGGATCAGCCTGGTGGAGAATCTCAGAGCTGCTGAGACCATAGAAGTTTTTAAGAAGAGGGTCAAGACATACCTTTTTAATCTGGCTTTTAATTGATCTTATGTGTTTATTTTAATTATATGTGTATTTGTAACATTTATTTTTTTTCATTACTATTATTTAACATATATTATTTAATTTTTATTTAATTTTATTTCATGCATTCATTAAAAAATATTTTTAATGTTGCATTTTGAATACATTTTATGTATTTTATTTTAGCCTTTTACTATGATTTTAACCACAGTATTTCCTATTAAAGTTTTTTTATTGATTTTTTAACATATTTCAACATAAACAGAACACAAAACAGAATACAGAGACGTAAACACCAAAGGATAGGACACTGTACAAATGAAACAGCATTATAGACCAGAAAAACATAAATAGTAGGCATTTAGTTCAAATGAGTCCAATAAGTAAATCACGGTGCAATGAAGCAAAGACCCATAATATATTAAGAAACAGTCAAATTATGAGTAGTAGAGAGAAGAAGAAAAAAAAGGGAGAAAATAAAAGAAAATCTTCTAATAATAAGTTGACATCAGTAGATGGGTTATAAATGCAATGCAGATTCAAGGTAGAGACGGAAAGGCTGCTGTGTTGTGTAGTAGTTTTCAATAGATCCACTAATTGTATGTCTCAAATGTTCAAGCTGCAGATGGGACATGACTTCTTCCATCCAATGTTTAAATGATGGAGGGGCAGCTTTCTTCCAGTTGAACAATATCAGGTGTCTTACAATCAATGTCATAAAGGCTACAGCATTCTTTTGATAAGATGTCACAGAAATATCCAAAGGGACAACCCCAAATGGGGCAGTAACAGGACTTTGCCCATTATCCTTTTTACAAACAAAAGACATGGTTTTAAATGTTTTTTCCCCAAAATCCTTTAGCTGGGTACACATCCAGACCATGTGACTCAGATTGGCTGGGATCAGGCCACACCTAGTACAGGAAGGGTCAGCAGACAGACATAGTTTTGTTAATTTACATAGGGATAGATGCAACCTGTGCAACACCTTAAACTTTAGCAGACCATGTCGAATACGATGATGATGATGATGAATGAATCTTTGTAATTGCCATTTGCCAAGTTTTATCAGTAAATTGTTCACCCAGTTCATGTTCCCATTTGACCTTTATGACTTAGTGATAGAGCTGATACATTTTGGATTTTGCTGTAAAGTAATGACACCAGGCCGTTATCAGATGGATCAAAGTCCAGACATTCATCAAGCCATGTTTTTGGAGGCAAAGTTAAAGAAAAAGATGTCTTAATGAAGGTGCGCGTTTGAAGGTATTTAAAAAAGTCAGACTGTGGAATGTCAAAATTACTTTTAAGCAGCTCAAATGAAATAAATTCACCAACTTTGAAAAAATCTTCACACGTCTTAATCCTCTCCCATGCCATTATTGGAAAAACAGATTTGTAAAGGAGGGTGAAAAGGGGGCGCTGCTGGTTGGGGGGTCTGGTCTG
>NC_050513.1:8761795-8764193 GCF_002922805.2 Oryzias melastigma
ATGAATATGTGCTTCCCAGTAATAGTAGAGGAAGTTGGGTAATGATTGCCCACTATCTTCCTTTTGCTTTTCTAAGAACTCTTTTCTAATGTGCGGGACATTTCTATTCCAAATGAGCAAAGAAATATGCTTATTGAGTTCCTTAAAAAATGTTTTTGGGATAAAGACTGGATCAGTCTGGAGCAAATAGAGAAGCCAAAGCAACAATATCATTTTTACTGAATTAACCCTTCCAACTAGGGACAGGGGAAGTTTTGACCACCTATCCATTTCCTCTTTTGTATCATCTAACAGCATTTTGAAATTGTTTTCAAAGAGCAGGTCATATTTATAAGTTATACAGACCCTAAATAATTGAAGTGATCCATACTAACTCTGAAAGGGAAGTCTTGTAGCTCTAACTCCTCGGCTGCTTGGTTAATTGGAAAAAAGATACTTTAGATAGGTTCAATTTGTAACCAGGTAGTCTGACAAATTTACCATAAGATTAATAGCAATGGGGATAGTGAGATGTGGGTTAGAAAGAAAGAGTAGAAGATCATCTGCGTAGAGCGACAGCTTGTGAGTTTTTCCTCCTGTCTGTATTCCTGTCAGTTGTGCTGGCTACCTTAGTGTCACTACCAATGGCTCAATAGCAATATCAAATAGAATGGGGCTCAGTGGGCATCTTTGCCTTGCGCCGTGGGCTAAAGGAAAAAAACTGGAAACTGGAAACTATTTTATTTGTCCTAATCAATGGTTGGGGTGCTGCATTCAGAATTGAATGTCTTCAGATGTATACAGTTTCTCATAAAACTATTTGAACTCTGCATTGATGGCCATTTGATATATCAGCACATTTCCATGCTCATTTTTAATTGCTGCTGTCATGGATCAACCTGCTGCTTCCCTCTCCAACCACCAGAGGGAGCACTCACCTGAGTTTTGACCCTGCACTCCCTCTCCACTCTCAGCCAGATCTGCTCAGCTGTTTCCAATCCACCTCATCACCACCACTATTTAGTCTGCCTGCAGTCACCAACTCAATGCGAAGTCTTGCATTGCCACACAGTCATTTCTGAGCAGTTTATTCCTTGTTTGCCTCTGGTTTTTGACTCCTGCCTGCCTCCTTGACTCCCTGTTTGCCTGTGTCCTGACCTCTGCCTGTATTTTGACCTCGCCTGGCTTCAGCCTGTGTTCTCCATTAAAACCTGGTTGCACATGGATCCACATGCCTCTGCCTCTTCGTCACAGCTGCAATAAAACCACGACTTATTGATTGTTTTACTTGATGCGACAACAGTTTGTTTGCACGCTCCCCATGCTCATAATGTGTGAGGCGGGACCTCAGATGGAGGTCTATAGCCGGAACGTTGGCGACTGCCTCAAATTCAGTTTGAAGTAGAACTCTCTCCTTAAACAAGTCGATTGAGGGTTATTGAGTGAAACAAATCTATTTCCTGAATTAGATCACTTAATTCTGAGGCTTTTTTCAATTGCTTTTGATTTTCTGCCGCTACAAAATAAATCACTTGCTCCCTAAATAAGCCTTTAGAGTTTCCCAGATTTCTGATTATTGGTTATGTTCCATGAAAAAGTGTATTTGCATATTAATAAAATCAATGACATTTTTGTCTGATAGTAATCTGGAATTAAGTCTCCACAAGAA
Source organism: Oryzias melastigma (assembly GCF_002922805.2). Classification (NCBI taxonomy): domain Eukaryota; kingdom Metazoa; phylum Chordata; class Actinopteri; order Beloniformes; family Adrianichthyidae; genus Oryzias; species Oryzias melastigma. The sequence continues at coordinate 8,763,444 of NC_050513.1, forward strand.
GGACACAAGCTTACTCCCAGGAAAGCTAAGTTTTAAAAAAAAAACTGGTGCGTGATCAGATATAGTAATTGCATCATATTCTGTACCATTTATCTGTTATAAAATAATCAATTCTTGAATAATTCTGATGCACTGGGTAGAAAAAAGAAGCCGTTTGGTCCTGGGATTCTTAAATCTCCAAGGACCACTGCTCCGTAGGCCTCAAGAAACTCATTAATATACTGGGCAGACTTACTTTGTCTTGCTATTTTAGTGCTAGAACAATCCAAACTTGGGAGAGTGCAATTTAGATCCCCTGCCATTATTAGCTCATTTGAGTGCAGCTCTGCAAGAAGAGAGAAAAATTGATAAAGAATTGTACATCATCCCAATTAGGGCCGTAAAGATTGGCCAGAACAACAGGCCTGTTAAATAATTTACCTTGGCTGATGACATGTCTCTTAAAGTCTTGGTTTCAACATATTGTACATGTTTATGCATGGCCACTCCTCTACTTTTGCTGTCAAAATTTGAGTGAAGGCACTGTGTAAAACCCCCTCTGAGAAGTCTATTGTGGTCTTTGTTCAGCAAGCTTGTTTCTTAGGTACACAATGTGTATTATTTAAATGGGAGAATATTTTATTATTATTGGATGGTTGAGTCCCCATACATTCCAGCAGACCATTGTTGTAGGGGTTAAGGCCTTGTTGTTAGCAAGCAACAATAATGAGGAAATGGATAGTTGAATTATGTACCCATAGAGGTAAAAGA
>NC_050513.1:8764370-8776060 GCF_002922805.2 Oryzias melastigma
AGCTCTAAACTGGGACCGTTGTGTTTAAGGTTTCCAAACCATGTGCTTACCATGTCCTCTCAAAAGACCACTCACAGGAACCAATGACATTTCAATCAATCAATCAAGATACTTTATTAATCCCCCCTCTTCGACATATTTGGCTGCAATTTTCAGTAATATAAATTAAAATAAAATCAGAAAGTGGAATTATGCATTACGTTGACTGAAAATAATCTGGGCTAAAAAACAGACCAAAAACAAAAAAAAATAAAAATAAAAAACAAAAATGGTGTCTCTTTGTGAAAAGAGAAGCAGGATCAGGTTTCTATCACACATGCTGCTCCACTCCTGACTGGCACCGAGTTCGGGTGTGGAGAGGTGGAGGTAATGGAAGCCATCTGTCGCTGTGTGGCAAAGACTGCCATCCGCATGTGCTGCTCCCATTATTCCCTCAGAATCTCCTTCAGAACAAACTGTTTTCCTGCCACTGGGTCCTTAAACTTGGTTTCACGGCCATCTGAGGTGCAACAAAATGTAGCTGGATATCTGAGTCCGCAGTGGACCCCCTTGCAGCCCTGTAGCAGCTTTCTCACTTCTGTAAATGCAGCGCGTTGTTTATTGACAGCTGAGGTAAAATCGGAAATTACGAAAATCTGATCTTCATCCACGGTTGTTATCGTCTTTATTCCAGTGACTTTCTTCAGTAGCATTTCCTTTTCAGTGAAATAATGGCATTTTGCTATGCCGTCGGGAGCTGGTCATCTGTCAATTTGGGGCGGAACGTTCTGTCCGCCATGTGCAAACACTGTGTTTTTTCCAGGCTAAATGAGTCAGATTCTTCATCATGCCGGTCATCTCCAACTCCAGAGCAGCTATCATGTCCGAGTGGACGCTAACTCCATTTTCTAGGTCAGTAGTACGGCTCACTGTATCATCCATCCTCTTGTTTATCTTCTTGATAGTGATGATGGCATCAAGAACCTGTCTGTTGCCGGTTGAGGCGCTAGCTGTGGTGGCTGACGTTAGCCTCATTTTAGTGGCCGGCCCCCGCCATCACTTGTTCCGCCTTGTCTGTTTTTCAAGCCATTTTCACTGTTTTTGGATGTTATGACAGCTTTTTCCAAATAGGTGAAACATACCCTTTTTGATACCTGAAAGTGAAATTACTGAAAGAGAATTGTATCCTTTGAGGGACTCCACAAGACGCTTCTTCACATGGCACTGCCCAAACCGGAAGTCCACATTGTTTTCTATGGGGATCTTTCACGCCAGGCCTTGCTGGCTTGGTCTGGGGTCGTTACCATGGTTGTCCCCCTTGCTGGGGTGGCCAGAGTCCCACACTTCAGCTTCACAGCTGTGGAGTTTACTCGGTTGCTGTACTGGTCCGGGTGGGCACTGTGGCAATGTTCCTGTGACCAAGCTGGCTCCTGGTATGAACAGATTCCCGAATACTGTTTCCTCACAGCAGACTCAAGCCTTAAGATTCTTTTACAAGTTTCTTCTTGAAGTTATTTTCTTAGTACTCATTGTGTCTACAAAGCACTACTACTGCAAAGCATCACCTTCTAGATCGGTGAAGTAGGAAGTGCTTCTATCTATATAAGTAAGTGTTGAAAATGGTGTCAGGAAGCCTTCCCTGATTCTTCTGTCACAAAATAAATGAATTTGCCCAGCTACAGCAGTTGGATGTTGGCTGTTTTCTCTGGTTTGCCTGATTTCCATCTACTCCTGCTTGGTCCAGATGTAACAGTCATAAAGGTCCTTTAAAAACAGATCTTCCTTCAGGCAGAGAGACAATAGCAGAGAAATCAGATCTACACAAAAATGTTCTTCATCTTTCAAAAGACATAATCAAATCTCATATGAAGTTCTTTTTTCTGAGTCTTTAGCAGCATCAAAACATTCTTCATTTTTCATCTTCCAGGAAAATATTCCAGTCTTCTAATTACAGTCAGTGACTTTGGACTTTTATTCAAACTGTCTTCTTCCTACTGAGACAGCAAAGTTCCAAGCGTCACTTTCATTCCCACCAGTGAATCTTTATGAGAGACCTCAGTTCAGGTCTAGAAAAGACTTTTATGTTTACTTAAAAGACTAAAAAAAAAAACAGAAAAAAAAACAGAAAAGCTCTACAGCCGTGCTTAAAAAAAAAAACAAAAAACTGATGATTGGTCCATATTTTCTTTAGCAAATTAATTTGTTATGTTATGATGATTACTCTGAAACTGATCTTTTCAACAGTTGTCTTATTTTTTGGGCCATGTACAGGTTTATTGTCAGACAATATTTTCAAGGACTGGCCTCTACAAAGTGTCTCTTTGACAAGTTCTTATGACTCAGCAACTTTGTTTTCTTGAATCTTCTCTGGAAAATATCTGGAGATTTAAACTGTATTTGTTCACTTTATTCAGTTAGATCCGGCGGCTGTGGTGCAGTGGTAGGGTGGTTGACTCCTGATCAGAAGTGAGCGGGTTCGACTCCCGCCTTGCCTGCCCATGTGTCGAAGTGTCCTTGGGCAAGACACTGAACCCCGAATTGCCTCTGGTGGAAGCTTGGCGCCAGTGTTTGGCAGCGGAGCCACCACCAGTGTGTGATTGGGTGAATGGGTCTGTGACTGTGAAGCGCTTTGGGTCCTCAAAGGAGGGTAGAAAGCGCTATACAAGTATACGCCATTTACTATTTTAATTCCTCACTTGCTCAATTTAATGTTAAATACATTTTTACAATATTTTAACTTGCTTTCATGTTTTTGGGTCAAAATACAAAATAAATTGCTCAACAATAAAAATGACATGTCAGTCTCTAATCAGAGCAGGTCCCACCTGACTGAATTTACCAAGTTACAACCGCCAGCTGTGCTTCTGAACACAATTTTCCATCTGATTTCAGGTTGGAGAGCTGTAGTTTGTCAACGATCAGCTGTGAAGCTCTGGCCACAGCTCTGAAGAACAATCCATCCATCATGACTAAACTGGACCTAGGTGGGAACTGGAACCTGCAGGATTCAGGAATTCTTCATCTGTGTGGTTTTCTGGAGAGTCCAGACTGCAGACTGCAGACTCTGAGGTCAGACTCCATTTTTCAGTTTTGTTCAGATCAATATGATGACAAAGTTGTGTTGACACTAAACTGCAGACATGAGGCTGATGTTCTCCTGCTGCATGCTGACCATCTTCACGCTGAAGACTGTTTATTTTTTTTATCTGAGCTTTAGCCAATTCACTGGGACAGAAGATCTCTTGTATGAATGTTTCTTCATCTTTATTTCTAATGTCAGTTTCCTTAAATACTGATCTTATCTTTTTCCAAAAAGGTCTTCAGATGTTCCCTTCTTCTTTATCTTCTTCAATGTAGATGTAACAAAAGGTACTTCCTGAAGATCAAGCTGATCTCATATGGAGGAAGTTTGATGTTTTCTGGAGGTCCAGACTCATTCCAATAACAAGAGGAGCAGAGAGCTCTTTGCAACACTACAATTAGAGGCTTGATCTTCAGGCAGAGTTCTTCTAATGGAAAAAGTTTGAATTGATTATGCAGCATATATGTTGCTGGCAAAGTTGGATTAACTGACAGAAATAGTCTTCATGAATAATTAATTAATTCATTAATTTATCTTCTTGGCCGCTTCGTCCCTTTCGGGGTCGCAGGGGTGCTGGAGCCTAACCCGCTTGCTGATGGGCGAAGGCGGGGTTCACCCTGGGCAGATCGCCAGTCTGTCGCAGGGCCTCAATCACACAACCATTCTCTCTCACTTTTACACCTAGGGGCAATTTAGAGTCACAAATTGACCTAAAAAGCATGTTTTTGGATGGTGGGAGGAAGCCAGAGTTGCCGATGAAAACCCACGCGTGCCCAGGGAGTGCATGTGGAGAGGATTGAGTACTATTACCTCCTGGAAAACAAGAGGACAAAATTTTACTATTAATGACGACTCACTGCTAAACGAACTTAATCAGTTTGCATACAGACAAAACAGGAGTGTAGAAGATACTATCTCTTTTGCTCTGGATTCTGTATGTGAACACTTAAAGGGAAATCCTATGCAAGAATGCTTTCTATAGATTTTAGTTCAGCTTTTCACTCTCTTATTCTTGTGAAGTTCATTCACAAATATCTCGGTCTTGATGATGCCATTTGTAAATGGGTTTTAAACTTTTTAACCTGCAGACCACAGAAAGTCAAAATCAATTAGTGTTTCTGATGAACTTTTTGTGAGTACTGTTGCCCAACAAGGTTGTATTTTAAGTCATCTGCTCCTCTTTACCTTGTATACCTCTGACTGTGTTGCAATTTCTATGTGGTTTGGCACTCTCACTGTGAAAGACAAAAAAATCTCTAAGCAACGTGGTTCATTCTGCCAGCAGAACTATTGAATACAACCTTCCAGTCTTGGAAACTATTTACAAATCCAGACTCTTAACTAGTGCAACTCGAATCACACAGAATCTCTCTTGTCATCCTGCCACTGGGATGTTTGACCTTCTATGTTCTAGCATAAAATATCGCACCAATAAATGTGCAACATCGAGTCATGCCACAAGCTACTTTCCTCAGGCTGTGAAGTCTTTAAATGAAGCAAATAAATAAGTATTGTAGTATGGTCGGCTGCACTAAAGTGCTTCACTTCATCTGCTGCGATTGGCTGAACAACCAATTAATTTATCTTCTTTTATTTGCTTTTTAAATATTTGGTCTTATCAAGTGCTTCAAATGTATCTATTTATGCTTTTAATCTGTGTCTTTGTGTTTTTTTTTGTTGTTGTTGTCTGTGTGGGGAGCCCTGCAGTTGTTGTTCCAATGTGATTTAACTATTACAAATGGCAAATACATTGATTCTGATTCTGCAAACTCCACAAATAAATTAATCATGAATCAGTGAGCAGAAATGTCCACATTCTGAATCTGATCTACAGCAACATCTTCCTGCAGCTGCTAGTTCTCTTCAAAGATCTGCTAAAAGAACTTCTTCTTTTATTTCTACTGCTCCTTGTTGTAAAGCTTTCTGCTGGCATTTGTGCTCCACTAGGTTCTTCTTGTAGCCATCAGTTCTTCTTTATGTATTTGCTTTGGTCCAACAGACTCCTTTAAATTAAGTGCAGAAGAAGCAGACGTGCACATTCACATGCACTCTGAGTCCTGCTGTGTTTCAGCAGATGCAGCTGAGAGTCGGGCTGCAGTAGACAAGGACTTGAAGATCATCTCCTGTAAACTGGGATTTAGACGTTCTAGCATCATGGTGGTGAAATTCTCCCACGATTCAGTGCTGTTTGGAGAGGTGCTGAGAAGAAAGAGGAAGTGGACTTTTTCTGCTGTTTTTGCAGAAACATCATTTGGTTTAGATGCAGCCACAGGCTGATGTTTGACTTTCACACATCTGGACTTCTTTACTGAAGAAGCTGCATGGTGTCCTGAATGTTCCTGAATGTTCTTCTTCTCTGCTTCTGCTGGACTCTTCTGATCTGCTGCCGTTGATTCACATCTTTGGACTTTTTCCAAACTTTCTGATCTTCTTCAGCTCTGAACTCTTTAGAAGAACTGAAGGATGAAAAACATGAACTTTGTCTTTAAATGAAACTCTTTCTTCTGGATTCAGTTTGTGGAGCTGCAGTTTGTCAAAGATCAGTTGTGCTGCTATGGCTTCAGCTCTGAAGTTCAACCTGTCCCACCTGACAGAACTGGATCTGAGACACAACGACCTTCGGTCTTCAGATGTTCAGCAGCTCCAGGATCTGGTGGAGAGTCCAAACTTCAAACTGCCGACTCTGAGGTCAGTAGAGGGTTGGAGTCAGTCTAGCTGCTTCCAGATGTTTGGTCCTAAAGTTAGTCTGAGAGCAAAAATGCAGAGTTTCCTCTGAAGTTGCAGCTTCTCAGTGAAGCTCTAAGGAGAATGATGACAGGCTTCAGGACAACAGTCAGCCAATCAGAGCAGCAGAAGCTCCAACAGGTGAAGATGACAGGAAGCTGCTGCTCTGAGCAGAACTGAAGCTCCTGCTGCTCTTTCTGCTGATGAGCTGCATCACTGACTAACAAACCAGGATCAGATAGAAACAAAACTTCATCTCTGGACTTCTCTTGTCTCTCTGCAGGTGGATGTTCTGATGTGCCTCCTTTTGGAGCATCATTATCATCTGGTCTGCAGAGGTGTTGTTCTTGGAGGTGGAGAGCAGAGTGATGGAGGAATCAGAGGAAGTGGAGATGATCATCAGAACTGCAGTATGAACTGGTTGATCTGAGATCAGCTCCACTGTCTCTCTCAGCATCAAGTGGACAGTTATTTTGCTGCAGCTCCCCCGGTGGACTGATGGAGAACTGCACTTCATCTTCTCATTCTAACTTGGAGTGTTGATCTGAAACATCAGTTGGATTTAGATGTTCAGCAGCTCCAGGATCTTGAGAAACAAAGACTTACAGACAAACAGATTATTTCTAGATCATCACTTTCTGTGAGTTTGTGACTTAACCAATCAAGGACTGAGTGAATCATTGATCTGACAGAACAGTTCTTGATTAGATAGACCTATGTTTGGATCAGGGCAAAACAGGAGGTCAGGTGTTGGATCCTGTTTCTGTATCTAGAACCAGAACTCTCAATCACAACTTTTTGCTCTCTGTTAGTGAACAGAAGTTTCTCAGTTGAATCATTTTTATATCATCTCTGTTCTGTTTATGATAAAATATTGACTCCTTGAGTTTGAAAGACTCAGTTTTAGTTTACTTAATTTTTTCCACAGTTTTATGACATAACTTCCTTTTTCTTTGTTGTTTTCTGGTTAAAACTCTGTTCTTTTTCATGCCGACAGAATTTTTATTTGGAGTTTCTATAGAAGTTTCATCTAAATCCAGTAAAATCTGATAATTTTCTAAAATGTCTGAAACTAGTAGAAACTTTCTGAGCCTTAAGCCTGTTTTCTCCAGAAGACATGAATGAACAGAGTGGATGTTAGTGAGGAATGACAGAGAATCACTGTGATGCAGCTGCTGCAGCAACAATGTAGCTTTAAGCTGCTTCAGCTGTTTTGGTTTCTTTATCCTCTTAGTTTCAACCTCTTGGTAGACTTAGACCTTTCTTTACGCCTCATGAGGAGTGGCGTGTCTGCTAGTTCTTTACGGACTGTTTTCCATCGCACCTGGGTCTGAAACAGTCCATCTATGCATTGTCTACATGACCAGCAGTTGTTGCCTGGTAACAACAAAATACGACTGCAGATCGTTGTAATGTCTGTTTTACTCAATTTTCAACAGAGTTATGGTAAAAGATCTTTTCCTTGTTATGGGATCAATAACATTCTAAAAACTTCTGTTCTATTTTAGTTTAATAAATAAATCTCAATCCCTATCAGCAATTTGAATAATCAATGTTTTGAGAGTCGATCTATATTGCTTGTGAACCGTCACAGTTATGGAGCTAAATCTGGGCCAAAATTATTTGAAACCCAAATAAATCAAATAAAAAAAATATATTGGTGTTTGGTCAAAAAAAAGTAAAATGTACAAAACTTTTTGCTATTCAAAAATAAACTTAGGTATTTTCAGCCTCAATTTTTTGTTTTGTTTTTTAGGTTTCAAAACTCAAAATTTCCTTTTAAAATCTTTTTTTGCAGTTTCAACTAAGTTTTTCATTTTTGAATCTGAAAATTTCAGTTTTAAAAACTTCTGGCCCCATTGTTGCGCGTTTGGGTGGGGCTAACACAAAGAACCAATCAAAATGATTGCGATAACTTCAGTCCTGTTGCATTCACTGACTTCTCGGTGCATTCACTGACTTGCATATTTACGGTCAGAAAATATCTGTACTGTCTGTACCATCATAGTCTGAAGTTGTCCCCAGACGGGTATATAAAGCAGTTTTATCACGTACAAACCGCACGTCCAAAACACCATTCTAGCCCGTTCAAAGCGCCATCTTGTTGCGTTACAGACGGACATGGACGTCCTTATGCTTGGATAAAATGGCTAACACACGGCTAATGCTCCAGTTATCTCCTGTGGCCTAATGGCTAATGCACCTGCACTTGAACTTAGGGTGGTGTTTGTTTGTGGGGGTGTGATGTTGGACAACCACAATGACCAGTGTTTACTTCACCAAACTCAACCACCTTCTGCAAACTGCAGCAGAGGGAGACAAAGTAAAACTGAAGCTGTATAGTCATTTCTGATCACATTGTTGACTGAAAGCTCTGACCTTTGACCTTTTACTGCTGGCAGAAGCAGAACCTCAACATCAACATTCAGACTGTTTGTAAAAATCTGATCCTGAGAGCAGCTCTGACTGAAAGAATGTGGATCTTCCAGATGATCCTAGGGAGGGACTTTTTCTCTGCTTTAGTTTGGAAGAAAGCAGCAGAGCCACATTCCTGAAGGACGTCTCTGTTCCTCAGTAATAGGATGTGTGCAGATTCTGCAGAAGATGCAGGAGTGAAGGAGTGCTGCCCCCTGGTGGACAGGAACTCAGCAGTGAAGCTTCATTTCCAACAGATCAGATCAACGTTCTGCTCTCTGCTAAAGAGGGAGAAAGTCTGTTGCAGTTCCTGCTGCTGTTTGGTTGAGTTCTTCACCGTTGAAACGTGCGTCTTCTTAGTTTCTAGAGTGAAAACCTTTGAGCTTAATGTCCCAAAACATCAACTCAAAGGAAGACTTGAAACTGCTCAAAAACATCAGCAACTCTGACTTTCATTGTTGCTGCTAAATGTTGAACACATGAAAGTCAAAAGCAGGAGGTCAGAATAATAGACACTATTGAAGCCTAAATTATCAGCTCATAGTTGCTGTAGTTCATGAATCAACTCAGATGTTCTATATATGGGGAAAAAGATCCTCCAACATTTACCTCTGGCCTTTTGTGAAATTGTGAAATTGACTTTCTGGTTACTCTCTTTTACGAACATCTATTTGTTCATGCAGAGGTGGACTAATATTTGTTCAGTGTTCTCTCTCTCTCTCTATTATACAAAAAGAAACATAAAACAACAAACACAAGTAAAACTCACAAGAAAATGGAGAAAAAACTGGCAAAAACAATTTAATCAAGCAGCACAGATTTGACTTCAATAAACAATAAATACTGTTTAGATGGCATTTTTAGTCACATTATTCACAATTTCTGACAAATTCTTGAGATATTATTTGCTCTAGTGAATAAATTTGACAGAAGTCAATGTGTATTTAGTTAGTTAATAACAAGCTAACCAGACCCTCCACGTGATAAAAGAAAATGAAAAATGAGAAGATTGTTATCTTTAACATTTAAAAAAAATATGAATGTGAGATTTTGAAAATAATTAAATTGAATTACGAGAAAAGATCATAATTTATATTTTTGTGTCCTAATTTTTTTACTGATAGGAATTTCTGAAGTAAAATTAAAAATATTTTTTAGTACATACCTTAAAAAGAAGAGAGCCGTAGATACTGCAAAGGGTGTCTCTGCAGACCATTCACGCATGTTCTCCTTAATATTGAAGAACTTTGTTTCCACATTACAAACTTTACAGTGTCATTCTATGAGTGAGTTGGTATTTTGGGTTGTGGTTGCAGTGTCATTAAAAGTTGAATAATAAATGATTCTTTTTTTGGTTTTTATCATTTATTTTGTACATTTTACCTAGTAGGAAAATGAAATCTTTAACAGATTTTACACTTAAAATTATAAGAACATTTTTTACATTAGTTAGGAATTTTGTGCATATGTTTATTAAGTTATTAATTAGTAAAAAAAAAGAAAACAACAAAATCTTGGGAGATCCAGATGACTAAGAAGAGCCTCCTGTGTGAGGAGCTGCAGCCGTCCAACGCCTCAAAAGAACCACGAAGGGAGAGGATTCCCTAGTTAGTGGATTCATTTTTTGAGTGTTTTAAATTTATTTTCTCAGAAGGAGATTGTTAAAATGTGATTGTGTGGCTTTCTGGGAAATATAAACGTTACATCTAGACACACCCTGTAATTTTCTGTTATCCTACAAACCGACCCCCAGGCCCCATGAGAGAGGAACACAGTTATGTGGCCCTCACTAGAAACATTTTGGGGACCCCTGGTCTAGTGTCACAAGCGCAGCCCCTGCCGTCCCAGTTGCTCCCAGTCCTGCAGTGTCCGTTGTGGATGATTTAAATTTAGGCTTGAACACTTTAAAACCGTCACAACCCACAGCTCTGGTTTTCTTCAAGCATAACTTTGGTAAGAACACGCCATTCTTCCCAGACTGGTATCATGAGAGACCATGTCTGGAATATTCATCAAAGCTTGATGCTTCATGCTTCTGTTTCCCATGATGTAAATATGTGAGAAACAATGACAGGGATTTGATTTTCACAAAACAAGGATTTAATAATTGAAAAATAGCGCTGGAATAAGACAGGGGATTCACAAAACATGCCTACAAGTCAATGCCACATACAAATACAAAATCCTGGTCTGAAATGTCCCAGAGGAAAACCTTTAGTAATTTAATAGGACCCACTCTTGATGATAAAAGTAAATATTCTATCTAGACCAATTTAAAAAGCCGTTCAGTTCTTTGTAGAACACGGACTTCCACTTGGTGGCGATGTGAAAAGCTCAAATGATGATTTCTCTAAAATGCTTGACTACACACAGACAAAGGACCCTCAGTTTAATATAAATAGACAAAATCCTCCAGCAAAATTAATCTCTCACATCATCCAAAACAAAATTACTGAAACATTGGTCCAAATGCTATTAAATCAAATCAAGGATAATTATAACAAAGCAGATTCTTCTGTTTTTCATCAAAAGTGATGGAACCAGAGACAGATGGAATGCAGAGAATCTGTCAGTCATGATCAGATTTCACCATAAAAGTTTTCCAGAGGAACGCCTGATTGGTCTGCTTGAGTCAGTCAGTTAAATGCAGAATTTATTACCACCCAAATTCTTCAGCATCTTTCTGACTGGGTTCTAGTGCAGCTGAAATGATCAGTCAGTGCTGTGATGGAGCTTCTGTCATGAGTGGGTCAGGGGTTCAGGCCTTATTGCTAAAGAAGGATGTTCCTTCTATCCACTGCTAGAACCACCAGCTGCATTTGGCAGTGGTCCATGCAATGCAAGCAGAACCTTTTCTAATCTGTCAGGATCCCTGCTCTCATTCTTTCATCCTCATTATGTGTCACAGAATTATGAACGATGCAGCTCCACCCGCTTTTTAAAGAAAGAGAGCAATGAGCTCAGAGCTTGCAGGTAGTGTTGTTCTGTCCACTGTGGACCATGCAGAAGACTCTTTCTGTCTTTGAAGAACGCTCTTCAACATTTTGGACATACTCATTGTAGAGATGGAGACAAGATTCTCCAAAAGCAATCTGGATCTCATGAAAGCAGTTAATGGTCTTCAACCTCAATCTCCCTCTGTTCTGGATGTTTCCATGTTAAAATGGAAGGAAGTGACAAACTTTCCTGAGATTCTCATTGCAAAAATAATGTTGGAAAAAGAGTTCAAAAAGACTGATGCTGATGGCAACGTAGAGATTGTAGATCTCTCCACCGTTTGCTAATATCTGCATGGAAATAAGAATGACTTTCAACTCCATCTCATGTATGTGATCTCTATTGTGATTAGTGGATCTTCTGTATCATGTGAAAGCTCTTGTCTTGAGTTCTTATCCTCTTCCTCTGCACCATGCTACAGGAAAGAAAACAAAATGGAGTTATTTTGGCTCATAATAAGGAAAGAACAAGAAGTCTGGAGAAGGACTCAAAA
>NC_050513.1:8778896-8793748 GCF_002922805.2 Oryzias melastigma
TAATATTTCAACTTTAAAACTGACAATATATACAATACTCTCTGACCAAAATGTAATGTTCAAGTACTAGTATTTAAAAACCTATGCAGTCAAAGTACAAAAATCTTTTGGAAGGAGATAATACAGAGGTGGTACAATAAGGATAATAGTGTAGCCCTGGAATACTGCACTAAATAAAATTTACCCTCAGATTTGTAATATTGTACTGTATGTTTAAGGAAAATCCCATATTTATAGAATAATAAATACTAACCTTTGCAGTCAAAGTACACAAATCTTTGTTCCTCCATCTTGAAATGGGAAACTGTGGCTCTGCAGTCGTTTATTCACTTCCTCTTTGTGGCTATTTGCTGTTTTCAAGTCGTCCTGAAATCAACCCTTACTTCATTTGAAGATTTTTGATGCAAAAGACATAAAAATCAAACTATTTGAACATGGGATTCAGATGAAACTGTAGCAGAAGTTCAAGCTGACACTATCAGTGATGGAGTTTGTGTAAAGGAGTTTTCATCAGTTCATCATGACGTTTTTAACTTGCTGTCAGACATGATCCTGAAATGCAGAAGAAATGGAGCTTCAGCAACAAGAGGGTTTTCAAGGATCAACTGTGTTACTGAAAGACTCTGAGCACAAACAGAAAAAATGTCCTTCCACATCAGCAGCAATGGAGAGGCTAGTGATCCTCGTGAAGGAAAGAAACAGTGATGGCTGCAGAACACTGCAGAAGACAGTCGCTCAGAGACCTTTTATAAACAGCTCATGATGGCGTTACTGTGGAAGAGAATTGGATTCAATAAACACATGACTGCAAGAGTTGTTTGGATCAGCCTGAAACCAGCGAATTGAAGCTTCTGCAGCTGCACGCGCTCGGCCAACAGGAGCGCATGCAGCTGCACGCTACCGTCTGCTGAGAAGCTGCTGGAAAGGTGTGTAAAGGAAAAGGGGCGGGGCAGAGGGAGTTAGTTTACCTGTGGATCTCTCCCAAATGAAGTGGACAGATTGAGAGGAGGGCGGGGTGGAATCTACTTCATACACTAAAAAGAAATAAGTCTGTGACATTCTATAACATAAAGTTTGACACAGGTAAATAAAATTCACAATTTTTTGTTCATGTTTGTATGAAATGACCAAAATAATATAGGAAACAAAGAAACAATGAGGTCACCAATTTGAGAATTGGTTTAGTCGACACCTTTAGTAGGAAGTTTATTACCCAAACTCCAAAAAGATGGACAGAAAAAGGTCAAAGCCGTCTGAAGAAGAGAAACGAGATAAAGAAAATGTTCTGGCCTTTTTCAGCTAGAGATACGCATTTTCTAGTGCGACTTGGTACAACGACACCGACAAACAAAACTTTGTTTTGAGTTAATGACCAAAACTGCAGTAAATGTTGTAATTTACATCATAGTCTGTTTTTTAAGGTTATATTTCCTTTAAAGCCTTCACTATACCTTTATTTAGAGGTAACTCATGACACATGTCATGACTCATATGTCTGCTGGAACATTGAGGTTTTATCATCATTAGTTCATACATGTTGAAGGAGCTGTGATGGTTATACTATAAGATATTAATGGGACAAATAACTTCTGATTAGTCGTTACTTTAATAGTCATTTGTTGCAGGTTTGAACATTTTCTTTAACTAGTTAACTGGAGATTTTAACAGTTAAAGTGGTTCAATGTGAGCCTGCATGTATGAAGTTTATGGCTCATTTATTTCCATCATCTATAATTCATTTATTTAAAACCATTCATTTTTCATATCAGTTTCAAACAGAACAGTATTTTTTGCGCTTTGAGATTAAATTATTTTTTTTGCATGTTATTATATTGGGTATTACTTGAATGAATACATGTCCTTGTTACATTCCTATTAAAGTTAAAGTCTTAACATTTGTTTTGACCATTAAATGCACTTTCTCTATTTACAGATGTATAGCAGACTGAAAAAGCTAATATTGTTTGTATTACCAGTTGTTCAGTGTATTTACAGGTTAAACATCTTCTTTAACAAAATCTTTGAAATCATCACAAAATCCTGTGTTTAAAGGACAGAATGCAAAAGAGAGTTTAGCCGGCTGTGAACATAGAACAAGAGTCACTTTGGGTTCAACTGTCAAAACAGGAAAATGTGTTTTAATTCAAAATACAGGAAACTGGGCTTGTTGGTAGAAACTTAAACATTTAATAAATAAAATAAAACAGGACAAAGATCCATGGAGAAATTAAGATGGGAAAGCAGATGATCTGACAATATAGAACTGAAAACACGACACTTTTATACACTGAAGACAATGAACAGAAATGAAAACAGTTGGAGATCAACATGAAGCTGAAGTGACTGACAGAGACAGAAAATGAATGAAACTCCAAACTAAAATCCTCACAACAACAGTCTGATAATAACATTTAAAATGTTTGAAATATTACAATTTATATTTAATTTAATTCATGTTGATTCTGCTGCATCACAATACTAAAACAAAGAGTCTCCAGTGTTTTAATGCTTTGGATGTTTTCCCAGTCAGTGGTAAAGTGAATTCATGTTGACAATAAATTGCTTGCATAAAAATTACACTTGTAACACATTCAGTTGCACATGTCATAGTAGTTATCTCTTAGGACTTTATTTTAAAAATTTCCTGTATTTGCATACTACTTAAAGAGCAAAAAGAAAAAAATGCGTTTGTGTTGCCCTTCTATGATGTTGAGCCCCTGCCCCAAAAAAAGTCCTGTGCACGTTCCTGGTGGAGGATCATTCTCATCCAGAGCAGGCGTTATTTATGGATGGAACCGTTATATTGTGGATAGAGACGCTCTCTCACTCTTGACTGATGAGGCACGCGCTTTTTTAAAGCACAGAGAGACAGAGTTCCTCATGAAAAGTTCAGTCTACTCTTCTAGATTACTATATATATATGTGTGTGGGTGTGTGTGTGTGTGTGTGTTTGTGTGTGTGTTGAGCAATATTCCAACGTTCTTAAATAAATGAAGTTCCTAAATAAAGCATGACCAGAAATGTTTTGATGTAATTATTTGGCCAATAACAACAAGTCAAGTGAAACTTCAGACTGATTTAAATTTATTGTTGTACTAAATACTATATATATGTGTGTATAGGGTTAATTCATTCTTGTGCTTGTCTCCCTGCAGTCCTCCCCCAGCATTGGTCGACTGAAGAGGATCTCTGCAACCAGCAGAGGAACTTCAGAGTGGACCAGGAGAATCCAGAACCTCCACAGACTCCAGAGGAACTGCAGGATCCAGAACCTTCCCCGATGAAAGAGGAACCAGGAGAACTCTGCATCAGTCAGGATGAAGAGCAGCTTGATCTGAAGCAGGAGACTGAAACCTTGATGGAGATTCCTGCTTTGGAGGAACATGTTGAGAGTGAAGCAGATGGAAACAATCAGCAGAGCTTTAATGGAACTGATAGTCAGGATGAAGAAGGAAACCAACATGAAGAATCAACATCAACTCCAGATGAAGAGACAGAGTCACAGAACAGAGATCAGAGGAAGAGAAGAGACACAAGTCATGTCCAAAGTGTGGCCCGCTCTCACATGTCAGAAGGTCAGTGTGACTCTGATGTTAGAAAAGAGATCAAGAAGGAAGCTTTGGTTAAGAAACACAAACAATCCCCAAAAGAAAAGAGACTTTCCTGTATTAAGTCTGGCAATGGAACAAGAATCACACAAAATATGTCTGCCCACACCAGAACTAAGTCTGACAAAGGACTTTATGTCTGTGAGGAATGTGGTAAAGGATTTGGTACAAAGTCTTACTTCAGAATTCACATAAAAATTCATACAGGAGAAAAGCCTTTCCCTTGCAGAGAATGTGACAAAAGCTTTAGATTTGCATATAGACTCAAAACACACATGAGAACTCATACAGGAGAAAAGCCTTTTTCTTGCAGAGAATGTGACAAAAGTTTTAGCTTTAGATATAAACTCAAATTACACATGAGAACTCATACAGGAGAAAAGCCTTTTTCTTGCAGAGAATGTGACAAAAGTTTCACCCTTCCATGTAGTCTCAAAAAACACATTAGAACTCACACAGGAGAAAAGCCTTATTTGTGTAACGAATGTGACGCAAGATTTAGTCAAATAGGTCATCTCAAATCACACATGAAAACTCATACAGGAGAGAAGCCTTTTTTGTGTAAAGAATGTGATAGAAGTTTTAGCCATGTATGTAGTCTAAAAAAACACATGAGAACTCATACAGGAGAGAAGCCTTTTTCGTGTAAAGAATGTGATAGACGTTTTAGTGAACTATATCATCTCAAAAGACATATGAGAACTCATACAAGAGAGAAGCCTTTTTTTTGAAAACAATGGAAACTCAGCAGAGGAGATGTTAAGAAAAGATTATAGTGGTTTAACTAGGAAGGTTTAAATATTGTGAAAAACATTTTTCCCTTTTTTAAAGGGTCATGTAAAACAAGCTGTTAAAAGTAGATTATAATGTTCATTCCTCATTATAAACAATCCCAAAGCAGTATTATGATCCATTCACGTATTTCTGTGTAATCCTCAAAAAATGTGCACTCTGAGCACCAGCCCCTCCTAACTCACAAAAACAAGCTGGTTCTCATAAACTGACATCACAAAGTGAGGACGGCCCCTTTTAGGAAGCGTCTACACTGATAGCACCACCCCAGACTAAATACCTTCAAAATTCTTTCACTTTAGCATTGACTCTGAGAAGAAATGGGTTCCTCTTTCACCTAATCTGCAGAGACAGATTAGATCGATATGGATACAGTTCACTCTGAATGGGTTAACAGGTACATGATAAAGACCTCAAAACGGTCTGTCAGTTGATAAAAAGAAGTTGGTTTCTAAAACACGTCACAGCTGACAAGCTGTGTGGAGATTCTGCTTTTATTTTCCAGCAGAACTTGGATCATTTCCACTCTACTAGAGGTACCTAACCCTGCTTATCCCTAAACATCTGTTTCTGTGTTTGATCAACCAGCAAATTCCCTGACCTGAACCCAATAAAAAAAACCTATCAAGTGTTTTTAAAGAGGAAGATGAGACAGCAGAGCCAACAATGAAGATGAGTTGAAGTCAGCTATCAAATGAACCTGAGCTTTTATTCCATGTACACAGAGCCACAGGCTGATGGCCTCCATACCACATTGATGCAGTCATTCAATGAAAAGGAGGAACAAGTGATTATTGAATGGAGACAAAAGAACACTTTTCTGAATCTGACATGTACTGAAAACATCCTTTATGATTCTTCTGATAGAATATTCTCATTTTCTTAAACCATTTTTTTTAGGTTTTCATCATCTATAAGTCACTATGATTACATTGATCAAAGTAAAGAAATGTGTAAATAATTCTGAACATCATGAGTTTCACTTTTGTGTTAATTAACAAAAATATTTAAATTGATCATGAAATGTCTTTACAAATACTTGGAAGTTGAAATGTTTTGTTCAGAATTATGACGGTAAGGTTTGATTTTTATGATTTTTTTGATAATGTGTAATTTTTGTTGGTTAATTTTTATTAATAGTTTTTTGTACATTTATTATATTGCTTAGAGTTAAGTTAACCATTGTGGTTGTAGTTTATTCTCTGAGACAATGTATATGTGTTACCATGACAACACTAGCAGTATTTTCTTAACTTTTTATCTGATAGGTAAACATTTCATTTTATTGTTTTAGACTAAAACTGACTGCAGTTCAAATTTTGTTGAGTCATGTGAGCAAGTTACCATTTTGTGGGAAAAAAAAAGCTACAATAAGCACTCAGATAAAGAGTGCGACTGGTGTTTATGTGCTGTTGTGATTCATGTTTTGTATCAGAGATTAGAAGTGTTTCTCTGTTTTTCTGTTCCAATCTTTTTTTGTGAAGAATAAAGTGGACGTGAACATCAGTCAGAAGTGTGGAGTCTTTCCCACAGTGTGGCTTTCTGCTGTTTGTTGGTTCTCTGCAGGTTCCAAAGCTGGACTCCTCAAGTCCAGTTCTGACTGCTGAGCTCAGATCACAGAGCTCCATCCAATCGTGTGATTGTTTCATCAATCAGAATAACTCTTTGATGTCTTTCCCGTTTCAGCTCTGAAACATCTCCAACACCACTTGGGACTACTTTAAATCTAAAGAGAATCTGCAGACGAGCAGAGATAGAGTTTAGGAAATCAAATTTAACAGTCGATTATAACTTTTTTAAAGATCAACTAAAAACTTACAATGATACCGTTAAACAAGCAAGGACTCTTTATTTTTCGAAACTCATCACAGACAATAAACACAACCCCCAGTTTCTTTTTAAGACCATTTTTTATTCAACAAAAATTTGAATAAACCAATCATGCCTCACTCAGAAACTGCATGTGAGGACTTTGCGAACCACTTCCAAAGTAAAGTCAATGCTATTAGATCTAACCTTCAACCGGTGCATAGCACTAATGTTAGGAGGTCAGTGGCATTGTCTTTACCTGAGGAAACACTGGGGAGTTTTGTCCTTGTTGATGAGAAGTCGCTTGGTCAAATTTTTTTCCCAACCAAGAACTACAACCTGCCTTTTAGACCCCATCCCCACTTCTCTTTTAACAACATGTTATGGATTCTTTGAGCAGGAGCTTTTAAACATAGTAAATACCTCTCTTCAGACGGGTGTCTTCCCCACTGCCTGTAAGATGGCAGTGGTGAGGCCCCTTCTGAAGAAGAGTAACTTAGATCCAAGTACTATGGATAATTATAGACCTGTATCCAACTTACCATTTTTAGGTAAAATTATTGAAAAAACTGTTTTTGTCATGGTGCCCCTTCGTTTGGACCCAGCTGTTGGACATCAGCTCATCACCAGTCCTCAACTTAAGGAAGGCCTGCTCCAGTATTCATCGCCAGTTCGTTACCTCACACGGTGCAGTAGCCTGGCCTCTCAGTATTTGCCTAGTTTTGATCTAGTGTTCTCGCCATCGCTTACCTGAATCTCTGCCCTCCCCAGGTCGATCCTTCACATGCCAACCTGGGTCCGTCGCCTCCGATCTTCTCTGTCCCGCCACACTCCATCAGCCTGCCTCACTGTTTGGATCATCGCCCGCCATTTCGGATCTACCCTTCAGCGCTGCAATAACCACGGACAATAAACTGTAAATCTTCATCTGCCTCCCGTATTCCTTCTGGCTTCCAGCATCTGGGCCTGCTTCGCTCCGCTAACATGACAGAATGAACTGGCCATTCACAAGATCCAGCTGACCCAGAAGGGCTACGATTCATTGTTTCCCAGCAAGGCATCCTGGGCTGACAGGCTGATTCCCTCCAGCAATTAGCGTCTGCACAACAAGATATGTTTCGCCAAGTTGACGGTGTTTTCCAAGCCGTTATGGACTCAACGAACCGCATAGCTAACCTGACTCTCGCCCCTGCCCCCTCACTTCTGCATGCTGATGCTTCGGCAGCGGCCACCATACCTACATCACACGAAAACTTCCGCCTGCAGCTGGAGCCTTTCTTCGGGGAGGTGGAGTCCTGTGGCGGATTTCTCCTTCAATGTCAGCTGATTTTCCAACAGGCGCCAAGATATTATGAAACTTATCACAGTAAGATAACTTTGATAATCAACTCACTCAGGGGCAGAGCTCTGCAGTGGGCTCAAGTGTATTTATTTGCTCACCCCATCTCCGACTTGCCTTTTGATAATTTATTGACTGAGTTCAAGCTAGTTTTTGATCAACCACGTAAGGAGGGCGAGGCTACACGCCGTCTGCTTGGACTTAAACAGGGCAAACGATCAGTAGCTGACCATGTAATTGACTTTCGTATCCTAGTATTAGAAGCAGGTTGGCCGGATAAAGCCTTAAAAGGGGTCTTTTATCAGTCACTTAATGAAGCCATTAAGGACCACTTATGTTCCCAACCTGAGGCACGTTCATTCGAAGAGCTAGTATCCGCAGCCTTATGTTCAGATGTTCGACTAAAAGAGAGACATGCGGAAAAGAAAACCACCACTCACTCTACAATGCTTCATTCCAGTCATCGCCTCACCTTGCCACCTCCTCCGCCCCATCCGTTGCAAGAATCTCTCTCAGAAGAGCCAATGCAAATAGGCCATTCTAAAATCACTCCCGAGGAGTGACAGAAGAGGAGAGACGAGCACTGCTGCTTCTACTGAGGCGAGCCTGATCATTTTGTTGCCAAATGTCACAATTTAAAAGGCAGAACCCCCCGCTGAAAGACAGGCTACGGGTGGGTGCTGCGGATGTTACTCCTTCCAGTAACTTCCTGTTTCTTCCTGTCAAGATTTGTTTACATAGCAAAACCATTGAACTGCAGGCTCTGGTGGACTCTGGTGCCGAACAAAGCTTCATTGATCAATGTCTTGTGTCTCAGCTATCGTTACCCACAGAACTGTTGGACCCCCCTGTTCTGGCCGCCAGACTAGGAGGTCAACATTTATCCCGCATCACTCATCGCACTCAACCCATCCTCCTCATCACATCAGGTAATCACAGAGAATACACACAGCTCTACATCACCCATACCAGCCAGACTCCCATAGTTTTGGGGTTTCCATGGCTCCAGTTGCATAATCCCCAGCTTGATTGGAGCCAATGCAGAGTTACTAACTGGGGTTTTTCTGTCTGGCTAATTGTCTCCAGTCTGCGCTTCCTTCTCAAAGACCACCTGAAACAAACAGTAGAGAGGACATTGATCTTACTAACGTGCCTACCTGTTATCACGATCTTAAGACTGTCTTCAGCAAGACCAAGGCTTGTGCTCTACCCCCTCACAGACCCTACGATTGCTCTATCGACCTACTACCAGGGGCTACACTACCCAAGGGTCGTTTGTACAACCTGACCGGTCCAGAAAAAAAGCTCCATGGAAACATGTATACAGGAGGCACTTTCTTCCAGTGTCATCTGCCCCTCCTCTTCTCCTGTTGGAGTGGATTTCTTTTTTGTAGAAAAGAAAGACAAATCACTTAGGCCATGCATTGATTACCGTGCCCTAAACCATCAATCCATCCATCTTCCTGACCGCTTTGTCCCTTTCGGGGTCGCGGGGGTGCCGGAGCCTAACCCGGCTACTGATGGGCGAAGGCGGGGTACACCCTGGACAGGTCGCCAATCTGTCTCAGGGCCTCAATCACACACCCATTCACTCTCACAATCACACCTAGGGGCAATTTAGAGTCACCAATGAACCTATGATGCATGTTTTTGGACGATGGGAGGAAGCCGGAGTCCCCGGTGAAAACCCACGCATGCACGGGGAGAACATGCAAACTCCACACAGAAAGGTCCCAGCCGGGATTCGAACCGGGGCCTTCTTGCTGTGAGGCAAGAGCCATAACCACTGCGCCACCGTGCAGCCCTGCCCGAAACCAAATCACCATTAAAAATTAAAAACAAGTATTCTCTTCTTCTCCTCAGCTCAGTCTTTGATTCCGTCCAGGGGGCACGAATTTTCTCCAAATTCGACCTACGAAACGCATACCATCTCATCTAGATCAAAGAAGGGGACGAATGGAAGATGGTGTTTAATACCCCATTGGGGCATTTTGAATATCTAGTAATGCTGTTTGGGCTAACTAACGCTCCCGCCATTTTCCAACATCTAGTTAACGACGTTCTATGGGATTTCATCATCACTTCATATTTGTTTATCTGGATGACATCCTCATCTATTCACCTGACCCTGCCCAGCACGAAACCCACGTCCAACGCGTATTGGAACGTCTACAGGAAAACCAGCTCTACGTCAAAGCTGAGAAATGTGAGTTTCATGTCTCCTCTATCTTGTTTCTTGGTTATGTCTTGAAAGCAGGGCAGATCTGACTCAACCCGGCCAAGGTTGAAGCTGTTGCCAAGAAGCTCCAACAGTTCCTGGGATTCTCAAACTTCTACAGAAGGTTCATTCAAAACTACAGCACCATAGCTTCTCCACTAACCAAACTAACCTCCTCCCTCAGGCCTTTTACCTGGACTACTGAAGCATAGAAAGCCTTTAATGCTCTCAAAGCCCTCTTCATTTCTGCTCCCATCCTAATTCAGCTTGACCCCACTCGTCAGTTTATTGTCGAGGTGGATGATTCTGATTCAGGTGTTGGTGCTGTCCTGTCTCAGAAAGAACAAAGTACAGGTAAGCTGAAGCCCTGCCCCTTCTTTTCCAAGAAACTGTCACTTGCAGAGCAGAATTATGACATCGGGAACCGGGGGCGGGCTGCACGGTGGCGCAGTGGTTAGTGCTCTTGCCTTACAGCGAGAAGGCCCCGGTTCGAATCCCGGCTGGGACCTTTCTGTGTGGAGTTTGCATGTTCTCCCCGTGCATGCGTGGGTTTTCACCGGGGACTCCGGCTTCCTCCCACTGTCCAAAAACATGCTTCATAGGTTAATTGGTGACTCTAAATTGTACTTCAGAAGACGTAGCTAATTCCACCATAATACCTCATGCCTGCATTGTGGGGTTACTTACCTGGGAGGTCAAGACACGAGTACGCAAAGCTCAAGGTGAGGAACCCAATCATGCACCTTGCCCACCTGGAACACTGTATGTCCCCACCTCTCTTAGGTCTGATGTCCTCACCTGGGGGCAAGCCTATTGAATCTCCTGTCATGCCGGTGTCCATCGAACCCTCAGCCTACTCTGTAGACGCTTCTTCTGGCCCGCTATGGAGAAAGACGTGCAGGAATACGTGGCCGCTTGCTCCACTTGCGCTGGATCAAGGGGGGGGGGGGTTTAGTGTCATGGTGCCCCTTCGATTGGACCCAGCTGTTGGACATCACCTCATCACCAGTCCTCAACTTAAGGAAGGCCTGCTCCAGTAGTCATCGCCAGTTCGTTACCTCACACGGTGCAGTAGCCTGGCCTCTCAGTATTTGCCTAGTTTTTATCTAGTGTTCTCGCCATCGCTTACCTGAATCTCTGCCCTCCCCAGGTCGATCCATCAAATGCCATCCTGGGTCAGTCGCCTCCGATCTTCTCTGTCCAGCCACACTCCATCAACCTGCCTCACTGTTTGGATCATCGCCCGCCATTTCGGATCTACCCTTCAGCGCTGCAATAACCACGGACAATAAACTGTAAATCTTCATCTGCCTCCCGTATTCCTTCTGGCTTCCAGCATATGGGTCTGCTTCACTCTGCTAACATGAAATTTTTATTCAATTGCATGACTTTTTAAATGTACATAATGTTTTAGAAAAATGTCAATCTGGTTTTAGGACAAACCACAGTACTCAGATGGCCCTTTCAAAGATTTTAACTGACCTAAGGAATAATTCTGACTCACAGAAACTCTCTGTATATGTCCCATGATGCTTTGCTGGAGAATGGAGTCCTGGGAGTCTGAAGTTGCAGAAATAAAGTTACTGCTAACGGACAGCGGACAGAGTCCCGTGTCATCTTTATACATGGCAGATGTCACATATTTTCCTGAGAACTGGTACACGCCAGATCGAGACGGTAAACGGCTGTTTTAAAGCACAAATGGTATCAAGAGGCCCAGCACGACAGAGAATGTTTATTTAGTGTAAGGGCTAGTTCAGCCACTACTAAGTAGACCAGCGTGTGAAGCTTTGGGTTTAGTGTATCGCAAGGCAAGTTTATTTGTATAGCACATTTCATGTACAGAGACAATTCAAAGTGCTTTACACAAAACAGTAGAAGAAACAATCAAAATAAATAATAAAAATGTGATCATTAAAATAAAATTTAAAGAAAGTAAAACGATTTTAATTTAAAACAAGCATAGATAAACAGTGCGGATGTAAAGTTTTGAATACATATTAATCAAATGCAGCTGAGAACAGGTGAGTCTTTAACCTGGATTTAAATACTCTGAGTGTTTCAGCAGATCTAATGTTTTCTGGAAGTCTGTTCCAGATCTGTGGTGCATAGAAGCTGAATGCAGCTTCTCCATGTTTAGTTCTGACTCTAGGAACTGATGAAAGACCGGATCCAGATGACCGGAGAGGTCTGGCTGGTACATACTGGGTCAGGAGGTCAGTCATGTATTTTGGTGCTAAACCATTCAAAGCTTTATAAACCAGTAACAGAACTTTAAAGTCTATCCTCTGACAGACAGGTAACCAGTGTAAAGACCTCAGAACTGGACTGATGTGGTCTACTTTCTTGGTCCTTGTGAGAACCCGAGCAGCAGAGTTCTGAATAAGCTGCAGTTTCCTGATGGATTTTTTTGGTAGTCCTGTAAAAACACTGTTACAGTAATCAAGTCGACTAAAGATGAAAGCATGCACTAGTTTCTCCAGGTCCTGCTTAGACATCAAATCTTTAATGGTTTTTTTAATACATATTTCTGAGATGATAATAGCCTGACTTTGTGACTACCTTAATGTGTTTATCAAAATTTAAGTCTGTGTCTATCGGCGGCGAGGCGGCGTGGAGTTTGGATCTTGACTGGCTTGTCAAACCAATGCATGGCTGGAAGTAAACAGACGATCTGAGACGTTCCGGCGAAGGGTGGAAGACAGGGGCGTGCTTAAGAAGAGCCAGCAACACGTGAATGACATCGCTGGAGATTACACCAACCAGAAGCCTGGCCATACAAGGTAAGTGTAGCGGCAGACATGACAGAAACAAATAAATTAATTAATAAATAAAATAAAATAAAACAATCAAAATAAAAAAATTTTAGTATGAATTACAGCAGGGGTTTATACTCAATAAATCCCCGTTGCTTTTTTCTGTCCCCTTTTCATTTTTTTTCTTTTATATCATGCTTGAGCTTACAACTCAAGTTTATGTTGTATGTTTTTTAGTGAATAAAAATGAAATTAAAAAAAAATAAATAAATAAATAATTAAATAAATAAATAAAAATCTGCCCAACCCAAGAAGCTCTCAGCCCGCATCTGTTGGCTCAGCTGTTGAACAGGACAACTTAAAAAAAAAAAAAAAGGAGCATCAACCCCCTTGTTGCTGAAGTCTCTTCATGATGGTCACTGGACAGTTAATTGAACTGGAAGAAAGTTCACAATAAGCTGAAAATGGTTCTTGGTTTGGTTTTAATGAAGGTTAAAGAACATGTACATACTATTGAGTGAGCCCCATTCTGGGAGGGAGGGAGGAGCATGCTGTAGCATTGCGAGACCGACGAGAGGAGTGTGGTGAGTTAACCTGGCGGCGTGTGAGTAGCTAAACAAACATTTCCAGCTTTTTCATTATACCGCCATATACTGTAAATATTCACCAGACAATTAATACAAATTTGGAAAAGATTCATGCATTTTTGACAGCCTGGAGGACCTGGAGAAGTACATCGACGACTGCTTTGATAAGGTAGTCATGAGGAAGACAAACACCACCACGCCTTCCACCAAGTGGAACCGTCTTGAAGATTCTCTCGAGATTCTCCTCTCCAGGCAGCGGAATCAGCGACGCATTAGATTCCATAGATAAGAAGCTCTCCAGCCTTGATGCCCGCCTCAACCTGCTGGAGATCCTTCATAGAGAGTTCCAGGGCCTGTGAAGGTGCTAACCTCCGACAACACTTGGCTCTCTGAGGAGAACCGAGCCATGGAGGAAACCCTCCTGGATCTTCAGGCACGGAGCATGAGGGACAACCTGGTCATTTGGGGGATTCTGGAGGAGGCGGGGGAAGACCCGGAGGCTATGGTGAAGACCTTCATGGAGGCCCAGCTGAAGATCCCGAAGGAGGAGGTTCAGAAGATCACCTTTGACAGAGTCCACCGGCTCGGAGGGAAAAGGCCCGACAGCCAGCGCCCGATTGTAGCCAAGTTTGAGCATTATAAACAGAAATTGTCGTTTAAGGCTCGCGGGTGGGAGCTGAAGGGAACATACTACAGCGTTAACAGTTTCCCATGGAGATCTCCTGAGGAGACAACACCTGACCGATGGGTCCCGCGTGGTGGACAAACACTCCGTGGACGGCCGGCTCTTCCGGGAACCCAAGATCACCCCGTGGCTGTACTGAAGACCCCCCCCCCCGCGCTGCTGCGTCTGAGCTGCGCTGAATCACCTGCTAAGCTTATTTAAATGAATGGAAACAGATCAGGGCTGCACGGTGGCGCAAGTGGTTAGCGCTCTCGCCTCACAGCGAGAAGGCCCCGGTTCGAATCCCAGCTGGGACCTTTCTGTGTGGAGTTTGCATGTTCTCCCCGTGCATGCGTGGGTTTTCACCGGGGACTCCGGCTTCCTCCCACCGTCCAAAAACATGCTTCATAGGTTAATTGGTGACTCTAAATTGTCCCTAGGTGTGTCTGTGGGAGTGGATGTGTGTGTGTGATTGAGGCCCTGCGACCCCGAAAGGGAAGAAGCGGTCAAGAAGATGGATGGATGGATGGAAACAGATCAACCACCCCCCACACCCCCTCTCAGGAAAGACGTTCTTTTTTCTCTCCCCTCTCCATGTTTGTGTGGTTTTTGTGTTTTCTTTTTCTTTCTCTCTTTAATTTTACTCCCAAACCCCCCCACTCCCCCTCCTCCTCCCCGTATCATCAGATGACATTGCATGCGCACACTACGGCTGTGGATCATCTCTTAAGCAGTGATCCGATTCGATTCATGAATCAAACCACACTATTCTTACGTTTTAATATAATGTTCATTGCTATTGGTATGTCTATTTACTGGATGGATGAAATTTGAAATTATTTGTATTTAATCATTTATCATCATGGGGATCAACAGGAGATCAGAATGAACAAAACTGATGAAAAAAACCCCACAAAGATTCAGATAGAAAGAAATGTTGTTTGTCATTTAAATTTTTTTTTTTTTTATCAATCTTCTGGTTCAGCGGTAAAACAACATAAAAATGATAAAAATCACTGCTGTTTTGGATCATTTAACAGCAAAACCTGAAAATGTTCTCCACAGTTTTCCATCCTCAA
>NC_050513.1:8793808-8795845 GCF_002922805.2 Oryzias melastigma
GCGCACACTACGGCTGTGGATCATCTCTTAAGCAGTGATGCGATTCGATTCATGAATCAAACCACACTATTCTTACGTTTTAATATAATGTTCATTGCTATTGGTATGTCTATTTACTGGATGGATGAAATTTGAAATTATTTGTATTTAATCATTTATCATCATGGGGATCAACAGGAGATCAGAATGAACAAAACTGATGAAAAAAACCCCACAAAGATTCAGATAGAAAGAAATGTTGTTTGTCATTTAAATTTTTTTTTTTTTTATCAATCTTCTGGTTCAGCGGTAAAACAACATAAAAATGATAAAAATCACTGCTGTTTTGGATCATTTAACAGCAAAACCTGAAAATGTTCTCCACAGTTTTCCATCCTCAAAGTTCTTCAATATTTTACCTTCCGAAGCATCACATATTGGTGCAGAGCCAATATGAAAAAAAAAATTTTCGCTGCAGAATCAGCTGATTCACGTTGATTACATCACCTTTCAGCAGCGCGAGGCTGTTTCTTCAGAATAAGCTGGAGTTTCGTTAATTGTGTCAAATATTGAAGAGTTACAATAACCAAAAGAATGTAAACACTGGAGCTAAAGCTCCGATGTTAAAGCTAATTCATTTTTTCAGAAGTTATGTCTGTGAGCGGAACTTCAGTCTCAGTTTCTGAACGGAAAAAAGCTCTCGCTAGTTTTACTCTGAAAACCGGAAGCTTCAATGTCAAAAATGCGGCTCTTTCGGTTTGTTATAGTTTGTAAACTTAAAATCCTACATTAATCTGCATTTCAGCGCAAAAATACATCATCCCCAGATGATATTATGATGATATTTTAATACAATTTACTACATTTATAAAGATTGCGAAACAGTGATCTTGGACTTCGCGAATATCCTTACTCGAATTTTTGGGAGCAAATCGCGAATACCCGAGCACCCGGATACTCGTTACAGTTCTAGCTCGCACACACACGAGCACGCGGGCATATACACGCGATCCCGCACACACTCGCTGACATACTGCATATGCATCACATAGGTGTATACAGGACACACCCCACATTCAGCCCACGCAGCCAGAAAGCACCCACGCGCTCCAACGCACAGCGCTTCACTGCGCACCGGTCAGCGGGCATGCGCGCTCACGAGCACAGCAGGTGCACGCACTATGCAGCTTCACCCCCCCCAGTCAGTGTAGTCATGTCTAATCTGAACATTATTAGCTGGAATGTTCGTGGACTGAACTCTGGACCCAAGAGGCTGAAAGTTTTAAACCCCCTGAATGATTTAAAAGCAGATATAGTTTTACTGCAGGAGACCCACTTATCCAAATCAACTGAACATCTCATGTGCTGCTCGCAGTTTCCATCAGTCTATGCTTCTAGTTACAACTCCAAACAAAGAGGAGAAGCCCTTTTAATTAATAAAAAATTTAAAAATATATATTTTTACTTAGAAAGATACAGTTATTGATCAAGAGGGGGGATTTGTAATCAATACTATATCCATTCAGAATGAACATTTATGTATAGCAAGTTTGTACGGTCCAAATATTGACGACTAGTCCTTAATTCATAGATTCTTCCCGTCACTCTCAACTCACTTTGACTAAAGGAGACCTCAATTTTATTCTTGATCCAGAGCTTGACAGACTCAGCACAGCAGCACACCAGCGTACATGGCGGTCTGCAAGTATTCTGAAGCAGTACATGAATGATCTGGGTCTCTGCGACGTTTGGCGCTCATGTCACCCAAACACTAAAGGGTTCACCTTCTTCTCTCCAGTT
Source organism: Oryzias melastigma (assembly GCF_002922805.2). Lineage (NCBI taxonomy): Eukaryota > Metazoa > Chordata > Actinopteri > Beloniformes > Adrianichthyidae > Oryzias > Oryzias melastigma. Next base: position 8,795,588 of record NC_050513.1, read on the forward strand.
CACCACTCACACTCTCGTTTAGATTATTTATTAATCAGTAAATCTCTTCTAAAAGATGTTAAAAGCTCCAGCATTCATCCAATTGTTATCAGTGATCATGGACCAGTTTCTGTAAATATTATCAGGGATGGAGCAACACCTTCGGGTTCCACCTGGAGGTTTAACACTAGAAAGTCCCACAGAGCAGCCATTTGGCTTTTCTACCTATAAAACCCGCACGGCAGCCAGTTGGCTCAAAGGCTTTTAGCCATTATCCTT
>NC_050513.1:8800295-8803673 GCF_002922805.2 Oryzias melastigma
AGTTTAAATTCGGACACAGAACGGTCAGATAATGTTCGTTTAAGCTCTTTCTTATTTATTGGAGCAGTAGGATTTTCTAATTTAAACCGGAAGGTAATTAGAAAATGATCTGAGAGTATGCGTTTCCAAGACAGTCACTGGAATCATCAATATGAATAATAAAATCTCCTGTAATTATGATTTTGTCAAAATCTAAAAATAATATTTGATAAAAATTCTGAAAACTCAGATAGAAATTCCGTTTGGGTGATTTATAGATAGTACAATGCTCTCAAATGAATTATAAATGTGTTTAACTTTAATGTTTAGGAGTAAGCATGACTCTGAAATTACTGCTAACCCACCTCCTTTCCCAGTAATCCTGGATTTCTGATATTTATTATAGCTAGGGGGGGTTGCTTCATTCAGCCGAACATAATCATCCTGTTTTAGCCAGGTTTCTGTTAGAGCTAGTAGGTTAAGTTTATTATCATTAATCAATTCATTGACTAACAGGGACTTTGAGGAAATTGATCTAATGTTTAGTAGCCCACATTTAATGACATCATAATTTTTGCTACTGTGATTCATTCCGTTCATTTGCCTTCCAGCACATAAGCTAACGCTAGGAACTGCTGGGCTAGCCCTGTTTGGGGTTAGCATCAGTGCTAAAGGCCGCTCAGGGGAGAGTTTTAAACTACTGATCTCTCCCCGGGTCTCCTCTCTGAGTTGTCAGGCTGCATGGCTAAAGCTAGCAGAAATGTTTCTGGACAGAAGAGCCGCTCCGTCCAAACTGGGATGAATGCCATCTCTGCGCATGAGACCGAGCTTTCCCCAAAACATGCTCCAGTTGTCCACAAAGCTAACGCCGTTTTCTGGGCACCATTTAGCTAACTAGTGGTTAAAAGATGAAAAGCGGCTGTACATTTCATCACTGACTTTGTTTGGGAGAGGACCAGAGAAAACTACTGTGTCTGACACAGATTTAGCCAGTTTACACACTGATTCGACGTTTAATTTAAGAATCTCTGATTGTCTTCGTCGGGCGTCGTTGCCACCTGCGTGAATTACGACCCGACGGAACCTCGCCTTACTCTGGGCTAACATTCTGAGGTTTCCTTCGATGTCACCAACTCTGGCTCCCGGGTAACATCTAACTGTAGCTCCCTTTAGCTTTACGTGTCTGACCTCGGAGGAGCCAATGACCAGGGTTTTTGGTTCAGTTGGTGCGTTACTGAAGGGAGAAAACCTGTTCCATACAGGGAGCTCCTGGCGCTCTGCGTGCTTCGGTTTAGCTCTTTTCTTCTTCCCTACCGGTACAAACTCATCCTGGGGATTCCCCGACTGCTGAGAGGGCGGTGGGATGCTAGCTAGGTCAGCTTTACTGGCGCGGCTAGCGCTCCGAGTGACAACAACATGGCTAGCTGGTTTAGCTTCCGTTGAGCTAAGACGCGCTTCCAGCTGTTCGAGCCTGGATAACAGGTCTGATATCACACTACAGTTACCACAGCGACCATTGTCTTCACTAAATGAGGCGGGATCCTGACTAAACATATGACAATTTGGGCAGGAAAGAGGGCTGGGAGCCGAAGAGGTAGAAGGCATCATGCTACAACAACAAGCGCTGGTTTACGCTCACCGGGAATAGCGGTCCGGGTTAGGAGGGCTTTCCGGGCTCGGTAGTCGCTGCTTGCCGGGTAGAAGGCCGTCGTCTGCCAAAGTTTGGTGGTTAGCTGTGCTGGACTGGATGCTGCTCCCCGTGCTGTTGATCGCCGCTTGCCGAGGTCTGTTTGCTAGTCAGGGTTTTTGGTTCAGTTGGTGCGTTACTGAAGGAAGAAAACCTGTTCCATACAGGGAGCTCCTGGCGCTCTGCGTGCTTCGGTTTAGCTCTTTTCTTCTTCCCTACCGGTACAAACTCATTCTGGGGATTCCCCCGACTGCTCATGCGGGGCCAGATCAAGTTAATAATGTAAACCTTCCCAGATTAAATGAAGATCAAATCAAAGACTTAGACTCGCCGCTCTCATCATCTGAACTTCATGATGCTCTGCTGCTTATGCCGAACAACAAAGCTCCGGGGTCGGATGGCTTTCCCGCTGAGTTTTATAAAGAATTCTTGGAACAGCTAGCAGAAACATTTTTATAAAATGGTTACATTTATAAAGGAAAATCAGTTACTTCCACCAAACATGAATTCAGCAAATATAATCCTTCTTCTCAAACCAGAGAAAGATCTCTCAACTCCTTCCAGCTATCGTCCCATCTCACTGATCAATGCAGACGTCAAAATTATCTGTAAAGCATTAGCACAGAGAATAGAAAAAATCACTCCCCACATAATTCACCATGATCAAACTGGATTTATTAAAGGTAGACAATCGAGTGACAATGTCCGCAGACTGGTTAACGTCATGGACATCGCTACTATTAAAAAGCAGGAAATGAGCATACTCTCATACAAAGTTAACTGGAAGTTTCTCATCGCTGCCCTCCATAAATTTGGATTTGGGGAATCATTCATTGACTGGATTAAGATATTATATCATAATCCAAATACTTCAGTCAGAACGGACAAACAGACGTCCAGCAGGTTTTTTCTTGGAAGAGGAACCAGACAGGGTTGTCCACTCTCCCCCTCTCTCTTTGCAATATTCATCGAGCCTCTGGCTGCAGCAATAAGACAGAATGAGAACATTAAAGGAGTTAAAACAAAACATGGCAATCATAAAATTAGTCTCTATGCAGATGACATATTACTTTTTTTTTACATAAATCACGTTCTATTACTGAAACAATAACAATCATTAATTAATTATCCATTTCAGGCCACTCAGTTAATTGGAGTAAATCAGTTTTATTATCACTTAACAGTAATATTGAGCAAACACGCTAAATACCAGACAAATCAGACAATATCAAATATCTAGGTGTTCACTTCTTCCCCAAACTATCAAAAGTGGCGCAGCTAAATTACACCCCATTACTGAAAAGCATTCAGGATGATCTAACCCAGTGGATCAACGTGCCCCTGTCACTCATGGACAAGGTAGCCACAATAAAAATAAACATTTTGCCAAAAGTTAATTATTTATTTTCAATGATTCCTGAACAACCACTAACCACTGTGGCGGAATATTTGTTGATCCGATGAAATGAAGAAATGTCAAACGTTTTCATGAAAGTTTATTAAACATAGCAGAGAAAAGTACACGCTGGCAAGCATGGCAGAGAGGTCTGCAGAGCCCTGATCTCTGAGGAAGGACGCTCAAATTTTATACAGTCATACAATCAGCTGTTAAACAGGAGCTTAAGATGGAAATGTAAGTGTTATATCTAATGTGGACAAGATCTTCTTTTCCTTTCGGCTTTTCCCTTCAGGGGTCGCCACAGCGAATCAGT
>NC_050513.1:8804357-8807793 GCF_002922805.2 Oryzias melastigma
TACTTCTCTATCAACATCCTCAAAGCAAATGTTGCATCTGTAGTGCTCTTTCTTGGCATGAAACTATACTGCTGCTCACAAATGTTCAGTTCTGCTCTTAGTCTGGCTTCCACTACTCTTTCCCACACCTTCATTGTGTAGTTGCCACAACTCTGCACATCTCCCTTATTCTTAAAAATGGGCACCATCACACTTCTCCTCCATTCCTCAGGCATCTTCTCTCCACCTAAGATCCTGTTGAACAACCCGGTCAAAAACTCCACTGCCATCTCTCCTAGACACTTCCATACCTCCACAGGTATATCATCAGGACCAAGAGCCTTTCCACTCTTCATCCTCTTCAAAGCCCCTCTCACTTCACCTTTACTAATCTTTCTTACTTCCTGCTCCACAACCGTCACCTCTTCTACTCTTTGTTCTCTCTCATTCTCTTCATTCATCAACTCTTCAAAGTATTCTTTCCATCTTTCCATTACACCACTGACACCTGTCACCACATTACCATTCCTATCCTTGATCACCCTAACCTGCTGCATGTCCTTCCCATCTCGATCTCTCTGCCTTGCTAGTCTGTACAGGTCAGTCTCTCCCTCCTTACTACCCAACCTAGCGTACAAGTCATCATAAGCTCTTTGTTTGGCCTTTGACACCTCTACTTTCACCTTACGCTGCATCTCCCTGTACTCGTGTTTACTCTCTTCAGTTTTCTCAGTGTCCCACTTCTTCTTAGCTAGTCTCTTACTCCGTATACACTCCTGCACCTCCTCATTCTACCACCAAGTCTTCTTATCAACTCTCTTTCCTGATGACACACCAAGTACACTCCTACCTGTCTCCCTGATCACATTAGCTGTAGTTATCCAGTCATCTGGGAGTATCTCCTGACCACCCAGAGCCTGTTTCAACTAATGTGGACAAGATGTTCTAATGAAATCAAAATGTTTACACATTGTGGTTAGGGTGTTCTGACAACAACAAAACAAGACTCAGAGGATGAGACATAAGCAAATCTATAATTTCCGTGACACCACTAACATGGTTTAAAGGTTTAGACTCAGCCAAATCCAATTTTTTATGGAAGAATAAACCAGCAAGAATCAGCCTTAAAATGTTAAAATCTCTCAGTGGTGGGCAGCAGCCACTGGACGGCGCTCTTTCGGCCAGAAAAAGACACATGAGGGTACAAGGAAGATGTAAAAAATCAAGTATCTTCAGCCCATGTTGCAGTAGGGTTGCATGAGTTAAAGTACAAGCAAAAATACACTGAAGGCACATTAATTTCACAAGACGAAAAGGTCCTAAAAATGACTCCTACATGTCCAGCTTGGTGGAAGTCGTGCATGTTCGCACAGCGCTCTAAGGGACAGTCAGGGGGTCCAGGTCCTGAAAGTCTAGGTGCTGCGTTATGGTGGAGAAATTCACAAATCTGGTCTTGATTCCCTTCAAGTCGAGCCAACATTCGCTCCATGATGGTTTCCAATCTTCCAAGGGAGACTTCGATGCGATACACGTGGGCAGACAGAGCATCGATCTTTGCCACGAGTCCATTCAATTTATCAGTCTGACCCCGGGCTTACACCACCAGCATCAGGGCTTCGTTGCGTTGCGGGAGTGGACTAGCTACAGCCAATGGCTTACACTGGCTGCTGCTCTAGCCACAGCCTGTGAAAGCTCAGCCCAGACAAAGTAGTGCTGGATCTCCATGACCAGCTTCTCGTCGTCCATGGTTTTGACTGACAACGCTGTGCTGCAACACACTTTGAGTAACCCGAAAATTACGTAATGTTTACGACACGGTAAAACCGGCGAGTTCGACGGAAAGTTAGTTTTATTTTGAAAATGTACCGGATGCACTTTAAATTTGCTCGTGTTGTTTCCGGTTTAAGTCGCAAATAGCCCGAACCTCATAGAAATTGATGATGATCAGCTGCGGCGTCCGTCAAAATTTGAACCAAACAAAATATGATTCACAGCGACGCAGAGGCCAGTCCGCAGACGCAGGACATGAACGCCTGCAGTGGAAGTTTCTCTCGCACTTTTAATGTTACGAAAAGACTGTGACGCACGCAACGGAGCCGTGACGCTGGCAGTTTAAGCCCAGGGTGAGTCTGTACATCTCTCTGTGTCACAGCGCAAAGCACTCCCAGTCTGCCTTTGTCTGAGAGCCACTTCGCCACGTTCTGGTATATTCAGGTTCCACCAGTTCCAATCAGCAGAAAGCCAGAGACCAGTAATCCAATGATGTAAACATCTTCCAGAGAGAGTTGTGACAGGCACAAAATTCTCCATTTGCCCCAAGGATCATTTACATGTCCAGCAGTAGACGTGCCCCCTGGGCAGGTGGGATCCGTTTTTCAACCTCGCATGGTGGAGAAAGTTTGGTCTATCGCATTTGCAGCCCAGCAGATCAGATCCATGTTTCTTGAAAGTGAGAAAAACTGAGAGTGGTCACAGTAAGACTGGGGAAACGAGACGAAGAGCCTTGGTTGAGAGATAGATAAAGGAGCTCAGAGAAAAGCGTCCATCAACCTGTCAGATCTAGCATTTATCAGCCAAACAATAAAAAACACGATAGTTTCCAAAGTATTAACATAAGTACCACCTTAAAAGCCTGGTGGGATTTTCTTAGTGTCCAAGTCCTCAGTTGTGCCGTGTAAAATGACACCCATCTGGAACAGCCCAGACATCCTTATAAACAAAAAAATGTTACACTTCCCAGCTTGGCAAGCAGGGGCATGACATAATTAGAGCACTTAATTATTGGTCGAAGATTTATAACACCCCAGGAACTACAAAATAAACATGGAATAAATCACTTACTGGAATACTAACAACTGAAATCTATATTTACAAAAATGTTAAATACAATGACAATGACTTAATATGAGCAGAACCAGTTACCTATCTCTTTAAACTTTCAATAAATAAGATTCTCTCCAAAATATACAAACTCTTATGCAATCTAGATAATAACATTTCAATTCCAATAACCAAATGGGATGCAGACCTTAGTAGCAGCACAGTTCAAGGCTTCTGGGCAGAAATGTGTCTAAACACCTTTAAACAGACTAAAAGTCCAAACTTACAACTGTAAAGGTTGGCCAAATGTGGACCCTCAGCATGTATGGAAAGCTGTTGGTGGACTCAAGAACCACAGGGAGAAGGGCATTTTCAGGGCTCTGATCCTTTTTTAATTTTTAATTTCAACCACAGACAAAGTGACATGGCAGCCCAAAAACAATCCTCCAAACTTCACAAAAACACCACTTATATACAATTCAGACCATACCATGAACTTAGCAGTAGGGAAAGATACCTGACTAAATATAAACAGTGAGTATAAAAGCAAATGGGTAAAATTAGATGTTTATTTGTTTTTTGCTGCGCCTTGATTGTCTGCGGGGGCTGTCGGGTGGGGGTTGGTTCGTCCTGGTGC
>NC_050513.1:8808112-8826524 GCF_002922805.2 Oryzias melastigma
AGTCCACCATGGGCTGTCGGTCTGCAAACTGACCCCAACATATCCCCTTCCTCATACAAACCTGCATTAGCGTGAAGGGGAGGGTGTCTGTATTGCAGTGCGCTGCGGGGGATGGACTACTTGCCAGTGGCCCCCATCCTGTGCCCGCTGCATGGATTTGCCCCTCCTCTTGGTTTTATTTGCACCATAGACATGTAGGACCCTTGGTGGGGGGGGTGCTTTGACATCACTGCCAGCAAACAGTAGATGTCCTCTCAGTGCCCCTTCCGACAATTTTAACCGCACCATAGACATGTAGGGCCACTGGTGGGAGGGTGACGGGGCATCTCTGCGAGCAATCAGGAGATGCCCTGTTAAGGCCTTCTCGCCAATTTTAACTGCACCCTTTAATGCACACACCTCTAACACCACAAATACACACTAACAAACAAACACGCATGCATCACACAAGGAAGGTGGGACCTTCGACCTTCTGTCCCCTACCCCATCCCTAGCGGGGGGTCCCTTGGCCTGGTGGTCTTGTCTCTTGGGTGCCGGTCTCCTGGGCCCGGCGGCCTCCTCTCCTCGCCGGGAGTGGGATGACCAAGATTTAAGATCTAGAGCAAGGGATCAATCTGCATCGGAGCCTGGGGGTTTTCAGGTCTTGAGAACTAGTCCTCTCCAAAGACTCCATCAGTGGGTGTGCCTGGTCGGGCCTTTCTTACATCACTCCTCCGAGGCCTCCGTTTCTCTTGGGTGCACCTCTCCTTGCTACCCCCCAGGACCTCCTGCGGCAGTGGCGGGCAGGCGGTTGTCTGGAGCATGAGGGTGGGTTTCCCTTGGAAGGCCCTGACCTGTATCTGGGGTGGAGCGGGGGGGATGCTCGGCGCTGCTGGGTGATGGTGGGCTGCTCTTCTGGGGTTCGGGGGCTCACCGGGGGTGGGGCTTCTTGTTGGCCCTCCTGCTGCAGTGAGGGGGCTGCTCTTCTGGCTGGGCTGGGGCCTGCATTCCCTGTGTTCCTGTAACTTCCTGCTCTCGGATGAGGGGGGCCTCTGCGGCGGTCCCGTGTGCCCTGGTCTGGGTGTTTGGCAGGATTGCCCGGTGGACGGGTTCTCTCCGCGGCCCCGTGGTGGGTGTTGGGGGGGTCTTGGCTGCTGCTGCCACTCCGGCGGAGGGCCTTGGTGTGGAGATTGCCTGGTGCTCTGCCCCTTTGTACATTCCATCTTTGTCCACATTAGGAAACCATAAACACCCACCTGAGCACAGTTGTCAGCTCACCTTTGCACTAATTTTTTTGTGTGGGTTTGTATGATTAAGTGTGTGAGCTACAGTTATATTGTGTATATTCTGACTAGTTTAAATGTGGAGACTATCTCAACCAACAAGTGTGTATATAACTACAGAGTGTGTGTGTGTAGACAGGCCCCGCCCATTCTAGTTTGTTACTATTTAGACCTGGATGTTTCATGCTGTTGCCATCTTCTTTGTTCTCTAAACCCCTTATCTCTACCCCACTCCCTCTTCTTCTACAAAACAAAAACAAAACATAATCAATATAAATAAAGTTTAGCATAAAATACAACAGGGGTTTATACTCAATAAATCCCTGTTGTGACGGTAAAATCTGCCCAACACTAGAGGCTCTCAGCCCGCATCTGTTTGCTCAGCTGTTGGACAGGACTAGTTGAAAGAAAAAATAAATAAATAATAATAAAAAATGAATAAATAATAAAGAAAAAGAACATGTACATTATTTTATTTATTAAAAAAGATGGAGATGTTCTCCAACTGTCTTATTCAATATACCATGCAGCTAGTGGGCGCACTACTCCATCGTTGATGTTATGGAGGAGAATATGTTACAGGGCTGTGCTTTTCTGTCTGTTTGTCTGAATTGACAGTGGCTAAATAAAGTTTTTCAGAGGATTATTTTTTACGAACAGAGCTGTGCTGAACCTCACTGCTGCACTCAGACTGATGAGAAAACCACAGAAAGCAGTTTGTTGACTTCAGTCTTCTTCACACCTCCTGATGGAGCTCTGTGATATGAGCTCAGCAGTCAGAACTGGACTTGAGGAGTCCAGCATTGGAACCTGCAGAGAACCAACAAACAGCCACACTGTGGGAAAGACTCCACACTTCCAACTGATGTTCACGTCCACTTTATTCTTCAAAGGAAAAATTGAGACAGAACACTGACAACTAAAGAGAACAGAGAAACACTTCAGATTTCTACTAGAAAACAGAAATCACAACAACACAAGACAGATATGTCAGTCTTTTATTAAACATCTCTTCCTTACTACAATTTGAAGACAATATTTTCTTCACAAAACTGTTATTTGCTCTCATGACTCAACTAGTCATTTTTTGTTAAAAAAAAACATTGAAAGGTTCAAAGGTCACTTCAAACTTGTCAGAAATAAACATGCATTTACAATATTTCTAGTGTTGTCATAGTAACACACAGATTTAGACAAAATACACAATGTCTCAGCATAAACTAAAACCCCAAAGGTCAAAGCAGCAACTTTATGTGACAATGAATGGCTATGACACTGAAAGAGATATAATAAAATTTGGTGTACCCCTGGGATCTTTGTTAGGACATTTGCTTTTTTTCTTATTTAAATTACTTGTTTTGTATGTGTTGGTAAATCCACTTTTCCCATTTTATTTGCTGATATCAATGTTTTTATTTATCATAAGGATCTAAAACAGTTATAGAAAAACTAAACAAGGATCTAAAAAAACTACTTGGTTTCAAGCTAACAATTTAGCTTTGAATTAAAAAATAATTTTATGGTATTCTCAGGCTGTAAAAAACATAACAATTTAAATAAAATTTACATTCAAATTGACAAGTTGAAGAAGTTTCATCTATCAGATTTTCAGTAGTCCAGCTAGACAATAAACTATTTAAAAAATCAAATAAAGTTACAAAATCTCTGTGTATAATTAGAAGAAAAAAAGATTTTGTACATTTTCCAGTTAATTTATCTTTGTACTATTCCCTAATTTATCCATATCTCTCTCATTGCAATATTGTTTGGTCAAATACTTGTCCTACTTATCTAAACAAAATCTTACTTTTACAAAAGGTATTTGTTCATTTGGCCATAAATTATGTTTATGATGCACCCAGTGACCCACTCTTCAAAATTACAGCTGTTAAACATTTATGATATCAATATTCATCAGATACGTATATTTTATATACAAGACTGTATCAATGAGTTAAAGCATTTAAGCAATTTCCAAAACTATTTCATAAAAAAAACTCCACTCTTAATGTACCAGACAAGGCCAAACCTTCCACCTTCCTTCTTTCCATAATTCACAAGTTCAGTTTTCTTTTGTTACCACGGCAGCAAATTTATCATGAATTTTTTTTATTTTTCTTGATAACAAGATTTAGTAATAATAACCTAAAAAAAGTTGTATCTCAAGGTATAAAATATGGTTTGATTTTGTTTAAATAATAATATGTTTTCAAATTTAATTTTCATAAAATCCATTTGATTTGGAATTGTTATGTCAAAGTTGTTTGGTTTTTTGCTTTATATTCCTCAATTTAGATCTCTATTGGTTTATTTAATGTATTTTATTTTTTAATTTTTTTTGACAGAGATGTATTACGACCTTGCCACCATTTATAAAAGGTTCAAAGGTCACTCAAAACTTGGAAATAAACATACATTTACAATATTTCTAGTGATGTCATAGTAACACAAAGATTGAGACAACATACACAATGTCTTAGAATAAACTACAACCACAAAGGTCAACACAACAACTTGTAAACAAGAAATGGCGATTAAAAAAAAGTAATGTAATCCAATAAAACCAACAAAATTAGGCAATGATTTTATTTTTGTTTTATTTTTATTTTTGACATCATAAAGGCTTCCCTCTTTTGTGAATTCTCATGTGTATTTTGAGGTAATATATCCGTCAAAACTTGTATCACATTCTTGACAATTAAAAGGCTTCTCTCTGGTACGAGTTATAAGGTGCTTTTAAGACTAGATGAATGACTAAAACTGTTATCAAATTCTTCACAGTAAATGGGCTTCTCTCTGGTATGAGTTCTCATGTGTGATTTGAGATTAGATGATTGTCTAAAACTTTTGTCACATTCTTGACAACAAAAAGGCATCTCTCCGGTATGGGTTCTCATGTGTACTTTGAGATGAGACACATGACTAAAACTTTTATCACATTCTTGACAACAAAAAAGCTTCTCTCTTGTATGAGTTCTCATGTGTGCTTTGAGATTAGATGTTTGACAAAAACTTTTATCACATTCTTGACAGCAAAAAGGCTTCTCTCCGGTATGGGTTCTCATGTGTACTTTGAGATGAGACGTATTTCTAAAACTTTTTTTACATTTGTGACAATTAAAAGGCTTCTCTCCGGTATGACTTTTCATATGTTCGTTAAGATGAGACATATTTCTAAAATATTTGTAACATTTTTGACAGTAAAAGGGCTTCTCTCCTGTATGAGTTCTCATGTGCGAATTGAGACTAGATGCTTGACTAAAACTTTTGTCACATTCGTGACAACAAAAAGGCTTCTCTCCGGTATGGGTTCTCATGTGTGTTCTGAGATTAGATGTATTTCTAAAACTTTTATTACATTTTTGACAATAAAAGGGCTTCTCTCCGGTATGAGTTCTCATGTGTTCGTTAAGATGAGACATATTTCTAAAACATTTGCAACATTTTTGACAGTAAAAGGGCTTCTCACCGGTATGAGTTCTCACGTGCGATTTGAGATTAGATGCTTGACTAAACCTTTTGTCACATTCTTGACAATAGAAAGGCTTCTCTCCGGTATGAGTTCTCGTGTGCATTTTGAGGTAACATATATGACTAAAACTTTTATCACATTCTTGACAATAAAAAGGCTTCTCTCCGGTATGAGTCAGAAGGTGCTTTTTGAGACTAGATGCATAAGTAAAACTTTTATCACATTCTTTACAGTAAAAAGGCTTCTCTCTTGCATGAATTCTCATATGAGTTGTTAACTGGGACAAGTGATGAAAACTTTTACCACATTCTTTACAAACATGAGGTCTTCCATCAGACTTAGCTCTCGTGTGGGCAGACACATTGTGTGCAATAATTTTTCCTTCATCAGACTTAATAGAGGGAAGTCTCTTTTCTTTTTTCTTCTCCATCAAAGTATCAATCTCCTGCTTCAGATCAAGCTGCTCTTTATCCTGACTGATGCAGATGTGTTCATGCTCCTCTTTAACCCATGGAGGTTCTGGTTTCTCCTGTTCCTCTTTAATCTGTGAAGGTTCTTTTTCCCCCTGTTTCATTTCAATCTGTGGATGTTCTGGTTCCTTCAGTACCTCTTTAGTCTGTGGAAGTTCTAGATCCTTTTGTTCATCTCTGAAGTTCCTCTGCTGGTTGCAGAGATCTTCTTCTTCAGTCACCCAATGCTGGGGGAGGACTGCAGGGACACAAACACAAGAATGAGTCCTTTTAAAGTCCCACTCCAATGAAAATCATGTTTTTTGAGTTTTTAACATGCATGTGTGGCATTTTTCTTCTGAAAGAGAAAAAATATAATAGGAAATAATTTCAAGTTTGTATTTCTGAGTATTTCTCTTTCAAAGGGCAAGAGAAAAACTCAGTTTGAATTCTTGAGACTTGCTTACATAACAATAGCTAGCCCGGATGTAGCTGTAGATGCCGAAGAAGATAATATACCGTCCCACTCCTCTGCTGTAAAGGATTGTAATTCAGTGAAAGGTCATACTGATGTTACATTTCATTATTTTGTGATTGAAATTCATGTCGGCTCCCCGTTATGCAGTGAAGCCATGGGTGGCATTGTCCGCTCGTATTTTAATTGCGACCAAGACGGGTTTAAAAAGAAAGTGAAAATAAAATTCAATTAGCTTTCACAAATATGCTGTCTGCGTTTGATCCAACCAACAGAGGAGCGCCGAGCTATAGTAGCAGCTTGCGGCGAGCAGCCGCGGGCAGAGGCTGGCAGCTATAAAGGAACAACCGGGTGGTTTAACCAGACACCAGAAACCTTCTCCTGAATGCAACCCTCTGATCTAAAACCTTCACCACTGGCTGCTTGCATTTAGAAAATGACGCGCGATTAGACCCATCATGTATTCTGGCATGTCATTTGATTTCTTTTTCAAGTGGATTCAACAATCAGCATGTGCTAGCATGAAATCAGTTATGAGCTCCAGCTAGTGTTGCTGCTGGTGAAATGCTGCCTGAATGATCATGTTTTATTTTATTTTATTTTTTTCATGTGCTTATGAAAGTTTCTGTCTCGCTAGCATGTCTGGGAGGGATAAGGGCCGGGGTTACACAGCTCAGCACCATAAGCCACGCCCACACAAATGAATTTTTATAAAAGAAGGCTTCAGATCAACAGGAAAAATGGCTTTTTAAGAAATGTGGATGTGGAATTTTTGTTAAAAACTTCACAGTCCTAATTAAAATCCCACTGCTAACGTTTAAAAAAATATTTTGATTGTTGTAGGGGACTTTAAAGGACTTTGTGTATTATTACGCATCCATCCACTTAACCTGCATTATCCAGTTTGGGGTCATGGAAAATAATAAAAAAGGTAAACAAAAAACAGGAGGAAAAACCTGACAGGTGGAGTGTAGTCACATTAAACTGAATGTCTGTTGTACAGTTACAATTGATGGTCCTAATCAAGAGGTTTTGACACCAAGAGTGTCTGATAAGGTTTTATATAATGAAACCTTGACGAGTCAAATGCTCTGATACAGACTGTTCTCTGTACAAATGAGTATCTGAGTAGTAATGAGTCGATGTTTGTAGTACAATCCCATGTTCAGTAAATGTCCATGGATCTGTTAGTTTCAATGAGGTGTTGTGTACTAAAAAACTTAAAAGAAATTAAAGAAATAAACTTGATATAAACTTGACATCAAATAATACTAATTTATACACTTTTATTTATGTAAATATACCTGATAAAATGGTCAATTTGTAATACATTTGCTCAGGGGAGCAAAAGTTAAGGTACATAAATCTTAGGGCTGTGATTAGTATCTGGGTGCTCGGGTATTCGCGATCTGCTCCCGAAAAATTCAAGTACGGATACTCGCAACGTACAAGATCGCCTGATTCACGATGTTTATAAATGTAGTAAATTCTAGTAAAATGTGATCATAATATAATCTGAGAACGATGTACTTTTGCTCTGAAATGCAGATTAATGTAGAATTTTAAGTTTACGAAATAAAACAAAGCTGAAAGAGCTGCGGTACTGCCACCGTAGGTAAACATATATTCGCGATGGTGAAGCTTCCGGTTTTCAAAGTAAAACTAGCGAGTGCTTTTTCTGTTGAGAAACTGTGACTGAAGTTCTGCTCACAGACATAACTTCTGAAAAAATGAATTAGCTTTAATATCAGAGCTTTAGCTCCAGTGTTTACATTATTTTGGTTATAATAACTCTTCAACAGTTGACGCAATTAACGAAACTCCATCTTATTCTGAAGAAACAGCCTCGCGCTGCTGAAAGGTGATGTAATCAACATGAATTAGCTGATTCTGCTGCGGAATAAAATTTACTTTTTTTACATGAGCTCTGCACCAATATGTAATGCTTAGAACGTCAAATATTGAAGAACTTTGACGATAAAAAACTGTGTAGAACATTTTCAGGTTTTGCTGTTAAATGATCCAAAACAAAAGTGATTTTTATCATGTTTATGTTGTTTTACTGCTGAATCAGAAGATTGATAAAAAAAAGTTTAAAATGACAAACAGTATTTCTTTCTATCTGAATCTTATTGTTTTTTTTTCCAAATTGGTTCATTCTGATCTCCTGTTCTAAATGAAAGTATAAATTATGATTAAATACAAATAACTTCAATTTTCATCCATCCAGTAGATAGACATACACATAGCAATAAACATCATAATATAAATTAAGAATTGTGGTTCGATTCGTGAATCGAATCGGATCACCACCAAAGCAGTGATCCATAGCCCTAATACATCTGAGGTCATAATGAGACACTACTGCCTTATTTTAAGAAAGGAAAAACCCTGTAAACTATTTTATTTACACATCATCGTCTAACGTCGTTGTGGTGCGCCTCTTAAGACTGCTAATGTGAACGGATTTATGAGACCATTTTTGTGCGGTGAGATGTAAAAACAAAAAAGCAATCTTCATTGGCTTTGTCACTCAGAATAAATTGAGACTGCGGGTGACTGCGTGTGGTACCTGTGGTACAGCCTTGCAATGGCTATGGAACGGCAGGACAACAGCAGTTTCAGTGCGAGATCGAGCCGTGGAGCGAACGCCGGCACACATGCTTCGTGCACTGCTGTAGCGCGACCATTTCCTCGGTTGGTCTGCGTTTGTACCGGCTGAGCGTGGAAGGACGCGCTTACACGTGAGGAAGCAATGCTGTGGCAGTGGAGTGGACTCCAGTGTGTGTATCACTACTATTCCACTAGCATGCATAAAGTTAGTAAGTCTAAGCTCGTGTAGGAGATTTTCCAATTTTTTTACCCGTGATATGGCCGTCAAATCCTGTGGGACCGGACCTTTAGGGGCATGGTATGCAGTAATAACTTATCCAGTATTGACTTATTTTGAGTGACAAATGCTTCCATAGGAATCAGTTGAAGAAAATAAATACATGTTTATTAAATCATGTAAAATGGACTATTATTTATTTAATACAAATTTTAAATAACAAATGACACATAATTAAATTATTTAGTGGTGTATATATTTTCCATTTGTTTCTTTCATTCTAAACTTAGACTTTAATCCGATCCCTGTTTACTAGGGCTGCCACAAACGATTATTTTAATAGTCAAATAGTCCAATTATTTTTTAAGATTAGTCGACAAATCGGTTCGTGCGCCGACTGGATGTAAAAATAACATCTTAACGTTAATCACCTTTAAACTGGAAATGCTTAAGCTATATGCTAACTAAAATAAAGAGAATAGTTCAAAGTTTATGAAGCCTTTAATAAATCATGCAGATTTTCTCCTTCATTTGTTTCTAGTATTAAAACACAACTTCAATCAAATGAGACAATCTGAATCAACTTCAGAAAAACTAAATGAAAGCAGCAATTATTTTTTTAAAGCTTTGAAACAAATATTTAATGAAACATATATAAAGTATTTCAAAATCTATTGACACAAACTTCAAACAAGCAATTATTTTTTAAAGCTTTTAAACAGGGGTCTCAAACTCAATTTATCTGGGTTCTGCTGGAGGCAGAAAGTAGGTCAGGTCGGGCCGCATCAGGATTTCCGCAAGAAAAGCTCTGATTAAACATTCCAATGTTCTCAATATCTTTGCTTTTAACACAAAATAATGAATAAAATAAATAAATATATTGGAGTGAGAGAGAAGCCTCGATACCGAGAAAATCTTTGAAGGATTTCATTTTTTGTAGATTTTCTTAGAACTCCTCACAAAAACAAATCTGATTTGTGTCTTCCATTAATTGGAGGTGTCGGCTGCATCAGTGCACATTCGGGGGCTACTTTTCATGGGGGTTCTGTGCAAAAGCTTGTAGCACTTGCATGGACTTTTCATGGGGTGGGGAATGCACGCCGACACAGCCGGCATGTGCACCTTAAAATTCACAGACACGCGCACGCAGGAGCGGCCTCAAGCTCAGATCACATGCTTGACAGTCAGGAGAAGTGGATCGCCGCGTGGTGAAAGAGGGCGGGCTACAGGTTTCATCTCGGAGTTTGGGGAGCTCTGATTTAAAATGAAACATTGATAAAGTATTTCAAAACCTAATGACACAAAATTCTCTTATTGGTTCACAAATGTTTAATGGTATCAGACCTTCACATTTATGATCACCGCGGTGAAGTTAGTTTTACGTTGGATATTCGACAGACACATTGGGTCAGGGTAAACCTCGCACGCTCACGGGGTCCAGGTCCAGTGCAACTCTGAAAACAGTGCTCTAACATTTTGAGAGCACCAGCATTATTGGTGTGTCTACGGTGAACACAGTAACACAGGAAACTGATGAGGCTTTTACTGACTTCCTATTTTCAAAATAAAAAGTGATATAGTTAAAACACGGAGAGAGTGTTTGAAGCTGAAGGTGGCAGTAAGCTAATACTTACATACTAAAATTGCTAAAAAATTAAAAATAAAAGATTAAATTCAAAATCAAGGGGTTTATCTCACATAGCTAGTGTGGTACTATGATCCAACACTAATTTTGAGTCAATTGATCACATGACCTAGAAGCTATTGAGCTAAAATGCTAATTTGTAAACATAAAAATTCATAGAAAATTTGGAAATTTTTAAAATTTAAAATCAAGAGCCGTTTCTCGGTTATGGAGGGAAGAACTTTGATCCAACACTGATTTTGAGTCAATTGATCACACGACCTAGAAGTTATTGAGCAAAAATGCTAATTTTTACACATTAAAATTCATTAAAAATTTGAATTTTAAAGAAAAATTTAAATAAAGAGGTGTATCTTGGTTAAGGAGAGGAGTATTATGATCCAACATTGATTTGGAGTCAATTGATCACATGACCTAGAAGCTTTTGAGCTAAAATGCTCATTTTTAAACATAAAAATTAATTAAAAATTTGAAAATTTTTAAAACTTAAAATCAAGATCCGTATCTCACATCGCTAGTGTAGTACTATTATCAAATACCAATTTTGAATACATTGATCACATGACCTAGAACAGGGGTCTCAAACTCGCGGCGAGCGGGATGGCAATTTGCGGCCCGCGTCTTCTTATGAGAGATTACTGTTAGTGCGGCCCGCAAGGTTGATATGAATGACAGTTGTGTGCAGAGCTGAACAAACCAATCACGGTGAGGTATATGGCTCTCGAGGGTGGGACATCGGCGGGCTGTCCAGTACCTCCTCACTCATTCTTTCCTTCCTCCAATCAGCCGAGCAGAGGAGGAGCCATGAAGCACCAAATGCGATTTGTGTGACTTGTGTGGCTTGTCAAAAAATGTGTTTCTGTCGCCGCGTGTAGGAGGAGCTACCAGCTCCGTCTGTGGATGTTTCTCGTAAAATGAACACACATATGATGTCGAGGAATACGTTTCTTGACGTGCTGACTGTTCCTATTAAATCAGATCTCCACAAGCTCCGAGCCTCAAACCTGTAGCCCGCCCCGCGCGGCGATCCGCTGCTCTCGCCTGTCATGTGATTCTGAGCTTGTCTCGCACCTGCTTGCGCTTGTCTGTGACTTTTAAGCTTCACACACCGGCTGTGTCGGCGCGCATTCCAGTCCATGTAAACGTGAGTAAAAGTCCGATAATCTGCTACGCGCGTTTGAACAGAACCCGCATGGAAAGCAGCCCCCGAATGCGCTCTGATGCAGCCGGCGCGCGCGAGCACCCCACACCTCCAATGAATGGAAGACACACTCTCAGTAAAATGCATATATATTCCACGACTTTACACTCTGAAATACAGTGTATAATATACGCCAAACACGCTTTTTGCGTGCATATGATACGCAATGGTAGAGAATGAATTGCGCCGGCGTACAATATACACGACTTTTTAGGTTTCATTTTGATCACGCGGTCAAAAATCCTCCGGCTCTTTTCTAAATGACGTCGTTCCCGGTTAAGGTTAGGATTACGGTTATGGTTAGGGTTAGAAAAGCAAATTGTTCGTTTGTGGGGCTGTCTGTGATGCTCACGCCTCCACCAGGGGGCATGTCAAACGTGGAAAACACATTTTAACACGTTTAGGACCGCGCGTATTATATGCACGCAAAAAACGGTTTTGGTGTATATTATACACGGTATTTCCCAAATCGTGGAATATGTACACATTTTACTGAGACTGGGCTGAAATGGAAGACACATAGATCAGATTTATTTATTATGAGGAGTTCTACAAAAATCTAAAAAAAAAAAATGAACTCCTTCAAAGATTTTCTCGGTACCGGGGCTTCTCTCACTCTGAAGGAGGCACTGTTACTACACACATTTGAAACTGAATAAAAATAATGAGTTTTCTCTAGTCAGTCAGTCAATATGTGGTTTCTTCAGTTGTCTGTATCTATTGTTTGGTCATTATAGGCATTTTATTTATTTATTACCAATTTATTTGTTTTTTATTAATCTTTTAATGTATATGGTAAAAAAAAACAATAACAGAAAATTCAATATAAATTATAAATAAAAACATTACACCTCAATTATGTAGTTTAAAATGAAGTAGGAAGAAGTTTTAAAAACTTTTTTTAATTCTACCCCCTAGCAATATATCTTAAGTTTAATCTTTACTATAAACTATTTCAGAAACAGACATTAACTACCCTAATTTTTTTATATATATAAATCAACACGGACAAAGATCTATACACGTCATTCATTATTTATTCATTATTTTGTGTTAAAAATAAAGATATTTGAGAACATTGGAATGTTTTCTCTGCGATTTTCTTGTGGAAATCCTGATGCGGCCCAGCCTCACCTAGACTTCGCCTCCAGCGGCCCCCGGCTGAATTGAGTTTGAGACCCCTGACCTAGAAGCTATTGAGCTAAAATGCTAATTTTCAAACATAAAAATTAATTAAAAATCCAGAGAGTTTTGAAATTTAAAATCAAGAGGCGCATCTCGGTTAGGGAGGGGAGTACTATGATCCAATACCAATTTTGAGTCGATTGATCACATGACCTAGAAGTTATTGAGCTAATTTAAAATCAAGACCAGGTGTCTGCAACATTTATGACATAAAGTGACAATTAAAAATGTTCACCTTAGCAACGGTGCCATCACCAAGTACAATGCAAACTCTGTTGTTCACCTTTCTACTTCTACTATCATCATTGCAGTAAATCATCTTTTACTGAATCACACAGGTGGTAATGCAGAGAGTTTTATGCCGAATGCCCTTCCTGGCACAACCCTATATTTCTAAGGTACATAAAGACCCAATTATGCAGCAGCATGAAAGGTCTTGTCTATTGACTCTCACTGGATTTTATCTCATTGCTGGCCTGGAAACTAAACGTTGTACATCAGTCAACTGAGTTATCCAGCCTATTCCAACTGTAATGTGGACATTAATACAAAGGCATTTTAAATTAGCTCATTAGCTTCTAGGTCATGTGATCAATTGACTCAATATCAGTGTTGGATCATAGTACCACACTAGCTATGTGAGATACACCCCTTGATTTTGAATTTAGTCTTTTATTTATAATTTTTTAGGAATTTAAATATGTAAGTATTAGCTTACTGCCACCTTCAGCTTCAAACACTCTCTCTGTGTTTTAACTATATCACCATTTATTTTGAAAATAGGAAGTCAGTAAAAGCCTCATCTGTTTTCTGTGTTACCGTGTTCACCGTAGACACACCAATAATGCTGGTGCTCTCCTGACCGAATGTCTGTCGAATATCCAACGTAAAACTAACTTCACTGCGGTCATATTATTTTAAGGTATGAGCCCTCGTGGACTCTGAGCTCCTTACCTGCAGGTAAATGTAGTAAAACATACCTGCAACGTGGAGCTGAAGCTGCGGGTTCCAGGTGATATCCAGCAGTCTGCTCTGACCACAGAGCTCCTCATTCTCATTCTGGACGATGGTTCCTTCACAGAGTCTGAAGGTTTCTTCAGCAGCAGAAAGTTGTTCTCTGTCAGAATCTTCCAGAGGTTCTGAAGACATGGTTCCTGCAGCTGCAAAAGATCTTCAGCTCCAACAAACACCAAAGTCCTCTGAACAGCAGCAGCTCCGATCATCTGCTAGTCTCACAATCACAGCAAAAAGCTCCAAACAGAAACTTTTCTCCTGCTTTGAGATTTCCCTGAAAGTTCCTGTGATCCTGCAGGAGTCAGTTCTGCTCAGCCTGCAGACCAACAGAAAAGACTCTGGAAGCTTCCACATGGAAACTTTCAGACAAAAGAATCCAAGCAACAACATCTGATTGGTTCCCTTTTGGAGGGAAAGCTGCAGCAGTCTTTCTGTGATTGGTTCCCTTTTGGAGGGAAAGCTGCAGCAGTCTTTCTGTGATTGGTTCAGCCGTCCCTCCCCCACTAGTCCACTGCACAGGGGTCAACATTCCAGGGGGGGTTGCTCATCTCATCTTCAGTCTCTTTCTATTGTTTCAGCATCACTGCCTCTTTCAAAATAAAGGCTTGTTGAACTAGAAACATTTCAACAGAAAAAGATGAAAATATGTAGAAATTCAAACAATGAAATCTTATCAGCAGGAAACCTACAGTTTAGTTTTAATACCAGAAACAAATGAAGGAGAAAATCTGCATGATTCATTAAAGGCTTCAAAAACTATGAACCATTGTCTTCATTTTAGTTAGCATATAGCTTAAGCACTTCAAGTTTAAAGGTAATGATGGTTAAGATGTGTGTTTTACATTCAGTCGACCTGATTAGTCGACTAATCTAAAAAAAATAATCAGATATTAGTCAACTATTAAAGTAATTGTTTGTGACAGCCCCAGTAAACACGGATCAGTTTAAGGTCTAAATGATTTTACGGAGTGGACTTTAAAACGTGAAACACAACAACTTTAATATATAGAACAATTATTGAAACTGTATTCTATAAATATAATAATATCTAAGAAACTACTTGTACTAACTTTATTAGTACTCTCCTTGTAGCATTACAGAGCCGGTGTTGAGCTGAAAAAGCCCTCCATATGAGAGAGCTGCATCTTAACTATGGATGACTAAATGAGACTATTTGGAATGTATATATATATATATATATATACACACACACACATTTAAATTATTAAATACATATTTCATTAGTTATTTTAAAATGGCATTAAATGAATGAAATTTGAAATCACTAAATATTTGTTTAAACATATATGACACTAAAATATAAAAACAGCCATTAAAAACCCATTTAAATATATCATGACATATTTAATTATTTCATGGCCCAGTTTAGGCTGAAAGAGACAAATTGAAATAAATGTATTTAGTATTAAATTATTGGATACATATTTAATTAGTTCTTTAAAATTAACATTAAATAGATAAAATTGGAAATCAATAACTAAATGTTTAAATTTACATGCCGTTAAAATAATAAAATAGCCATTAAAAAGCACATTTAAATATATCTTGACATATTTAAATAAAGTATCCAGTATAGGCTGAAAGAGACAAATTGGAGTAAATATATACACCATTAAAATGTATTCTATAAAATTGTATTGTATAAAATATATTCTATGGGAGAGTTTGTGACTTGCAATTTAAAATAAAAGTCAACTCTGAAAATGCTTTTTTATTTTTACAATGTATCCACATTACTTGTTTTTTAAAGAAAAATTTATCCTCCGAACATCTTTTTTGGTAACACTTTACAATAAGAACATTTTTGTTAGAACTTCTCCTTTAGAGAATCTATGTAACATATTGGTTACGGGTATTGGTTACGGGTATTCGCGATTTACTCCCAAAAATTCGAGTACGGATATTTGCAACTTACAAGATCACTGATTCGCGATCTTTATAAATGTAGTAAATTATAGTAAAATATGATCATAATATCATCTGGGGACGATGTATTTTTGCTCTGAAATACAGATTAATGTAGAATTTTAAGTTTACGAACTAAAACAAAGCCGAAAGAGCAGCAGTACCGCCAACAGAAGTAAACACATCTTCTTGCCGGTGAAGCTTCCGGTTTTCAAAGTAAAACTAGCGAGAGCTTTTTTCTGTTCAAAAACTGAGATTGAAGTTTCTGAAAAAATGAATTAGCTTTAACATCTGAGCTTTAGCTTCAGTGTTTACATTCTTTTGGTTATGATAACTCTTCAAAATTTGATGCAATTAACAAAACTCCAGCTTATTCTGAAGAAACAGCCTCACGCTGCTGAAAGGTGGATGTAATCAACGTGAATCAGCTGATTCTGCTGTGGAAAAAAATAACTTTTTATACTGACTCTGCACCAATATGTAATGCTTAGAAGGTAAAATATTGAAGAACTTTGAGGATAGAAAACTGTGGAGAACATTTTCAGGTTTTACCGTTAAATGATCCAAAACAGCAGTGATGTTTATCCTGTTTATGTTTATTTTTATCTGAATCTTTGTTTTTTTCAGTTTTGTTCATTCTGTCTAAATAAAGGTATAAATGATGATTACATACAAATAATTTCAATTTTCATCCATCAGGTAAATAGACATGCACATAGCAATAAACAGTATATTAAAAACTAAGAATCGTGATTCGATTCATGAATCGAATCACGATTCTTATCGAATCGAATCAGATCGCCACCTAATGATCCACAGCCCTGATTATTAATGCATTTCTAAACAAATGTGTAAACTAAAAATTGAATTGAATGGTCAAAAGAAATGAAAAAATCCGAATTGAATCAAATAGTTTCTGGAAATTATAATCAATACCGAGCCCTGTTACCAAGTTCTTAATTAGTCAAGGTAATACCGTATACCGAGGTAAATGTGGAGGGATATTGACAGTATTAAAATGATCAGGTACACATTGTTACCCGCAACAACCAGTCTTGCAATGTGCGCCCCTATCTACCTCTGAAGGAACGTCTCACCAAAGGATCAAATCAAATCAAACTTTATTTGTATAGCACCTTTCCAGAAAAAATAATTTTAACCAAAAAACAATCAAATTTTATTAGACAACGAACAGGAAACATTGTAGGACCCAAACAATGTCCTCAACACCCCACCTCCCCACACACACTGACAAACACAAACACACATCAACATGTTGCCACACAAAGGTAGAAAGTAGAATAAACTTAAAAAAAAAAAAGATGGAAAATAGAAATAGAAATCTGGCTTTGTACTGCAGTGAGGAAATAATATTTTAGGGGACCTGTCCACACCAGTGACCCCCCAAATCAAGTTCACAGAGTACGCTACCACAGGACCCCCTAGATCCTAACAAAGAGCCAGACCCGGGAGATCCCACTGCAGCGACTCTGTTCACTGAGAAAGGTCAACTACTGATGAGGAAGAAGCTGGAGTTCAAAATGTAAAACGAGTAAAAAAAAAAAAAAGATTAAAAATAAGTAAAACCAGATATAAATAACCGGACAGATAAATAGAAAAAATAGACAGGCATAAATCAGTAACAGTAAATAAATATCAATTAGGTAAAAAGCATAGTAAAGAGAGACCATAAAAAAATATAATAGCATAAAAAAATATAAAATAACTTTCTATTTCCACTAAAAGCCAGGTTAAAAGTGTAGGTCTTGAGCCTTCCTTTAAAAACCTGAACGATTGCGAACATAACTTTTTACAGCCTCTTCAAACAAAAACAAAAGATCAAACTGGGTGAGAACCCATCGAGAATCAATTGCAGGACTAAATGTTGTAATATGTCACAATATCAATATTTTGGCACACCCCATAGCATAGAAATGTGTAAATTATAATTATTCCATCGAACTTCATTACAGTAGGTCAGGAATGGAGAAATAAGTTAAATATTCTGTCATTACTAACTAACCTGGTAATAGGACAGTCCAAAGAGGAATGTTTACAGCCTAACTTCGAACAATCTCCTACTAGCTTACAGCCCCTCAGAACCTCAAGCTAACATTAGCGGTGACGCTAAAAAGGCAGCAATATTGGAGCTATCCAGCCGCACAGTCTGGATCCAGATAGCAGCTCAGACGAGGAAAACAAAGATGTTGATGGATGTATTAGGTACGCGCGTATGAGCGGCTTTGGCACCGGAACTATCTGCCAGACCAGCTGTTCGGGCTGCGCACGAGGCTGCAGCGTTCTCTCCTTCTTAGAACCAGCGTAACTAAATCAGTTGATAGTACACATGCGAGCAAATGTACTTTTATTATAGTCCAGAAGTTTTTCTTTAACCTGCTTCTGTATTTTTTTCAATCCGTGCAGTACAAGCTAGGAAATTTGCAGCCAACAAAACCTTTTAATAAAAGTTAGTTGTCATCTAATATTGCTACTAGTCGATTACTGTTGATTTATTCTTCATCTCCTGTAATTTTCATGAGAAGAAAACAATTAGAAGATACTGTTTTTTTAATTTGCAAGCCTCTTTGTCTAAGAATTGAGTGCTGGAACATGAAGTCATGAATCTAGCAAGCTGATTGGCTGTAAGGGATTTCTACAAGCATGTAGCGGCAGATTTCTGTATTATTATTTGATTAATATGGAAATTAATATTGATTTAATACCAAACTTGTAACTTAATTCTTGTAGTTTGATTGATTAGCTTTCCAACAATACCCCCTTTTTGCAGATTTGACACGTAATGATAAAGTTATGACAATTTAAAGACTCTAATCTTTGTTTCTGGTCACAAAAATGTCCCAGTTTTCCTGTTTATTCAGGAATAAAATGATACCCTACTTTTGATCACTTAACATGCCATAACTTTTTTTCATTGAGCTATCGTAATGTGTGG